>NW_027514052.1:300000-600000 GCF_048772815.1 Callospermophilus lateralis
AAGGGCCTAATGAGTCTCCCTTATGTTTCTGGAGAGAATTATGGAAGCATATAGGAAATATACTCCTTTTGATCCTCAGGCAGAGGACCAAAAGGCATCTGTTACAATGGCCTTTGTCGAGCAGGCTGCCCTAGATATTAAGAGAAAGTTACAACATCTAGATGGATTACAAGATATGACTTTAAAAAACTTAGTCAGAGAAGCTGAGAAAGTATATTATAAAAGAGAAACTGAGGAGGAGAGGGAACAGAGGAGAGAGAAGGAAAGGAAACAAAAGGAGGATGAAAGGAGAAAAAGGCCGAGTAAAGCATTGGCTAAGGTTTTGTTCACAGCAGCAAATACGCCAGTAGTTAAAAAACAGGGAGACAGGAAGGGATACCTGGGCCCATGCCAAAGGCTGCCCCTGGCCTCAGATCAATGTGCCTACTGTAAAGAAAAAGGACACTGGGCCAAAGAGTGCCCCAAAAAGAAGCAGCTGCAACAGCCAGCCGTGCTGACTCTAGAAGAGGACTAGGAAAGTCGGGGCTCGGATCCCCTCCCCGAGCTCAGGGTAACATTTGAAGTGGAGGGGACTCCAATGAAATTTGAAGTGGATACAGGAGCAGTATACTCAGCCCTTAAGACCCCACTGGGCCACCTATCAAATAAATGGTGCCTAGTTCAATGGGCTAATTGCAGTATATATCGGGCATGGACAAATAAGAGGATTATGGACCTAGGAAAGGGAAAAGTCCACCACTCTATCCTAGTAATCCCAGAATACCCAGCCCCATTGATGGGCAGGGATCTGCTTACCAAACTCCGGGCTAGAATAACATTTAACCCTGATTATCCCCAAGTGAAGTTTCTAAAGCCTTCAGTAAAAACTCCCATAGTCACAGCTTTGACTATGTCCGTAGAAGATGAACATCAACACTTCGCTCACCCTAGGAATGATAAAACAGGCAAACTACCACAGAAATGTATAAAAGATTATCCTAATGCCTGGGCAGAAACTGCTAGGTCAGGTCTACCCATAAAACAACCTCCAATAGTAGTAGAATTAAAAGCCTCTGCCTCTCCAATCAGTGTTAAACAATATCCTCTAAGCAAAGAAGCATTGGATGGGATAAGGCCCCATATTCAGAAATACCTGGCTCTTCGGGTTCTAAGGCCCTGTCATTCAGCCTGGAATTCCCCTGTGCTACCAGTAAGAAAGCCAGGAACTGCAGACTACGGTCCTGTTCAAGACCTAAGAGAGATCAACCCCAGAGTGCAGGACATTCACCCCACAGTACCCAATCCATATAATTTGCTTAGCACTCTGAATCCAGAGCGGGAATGGTAAACTGTGCTGGACTTAAAAGACACTTACTTCTGCTTGCCCATACATACGGACAGTCAGTTACTGTTTCCTTTCGAGTGGATAGACCCATAAACTGGAACATCTGGCCAACTAAACTGGACTAGACTCCCACAGGGGTTCAAAATCTCCACCACTCCCTTTGATGAAGTCCTCCACAGGGACCTCAACGTCTTCAGAACTGCACACTCCGAAGTCACCCTACTCCAATATGTGGATGATCTGTTACTGGGAGCCGACACCAAGGAGAACTATGAGTCTGGGACCCAAGCACTATTATCCGAGCTTGCTCGGCATGGATATAGGGCTTCTACCAAAAGACCCAAATTTATCAGCAAGAAGTAATCTTCCTGGGTTATTCTCTTAAGGGTGGCAAGCAATGGCTCACTGAGCCCAGAAAACAAACCTTTGTGCAGGTACCGCCCCCATCTAATAAGAGACAACTCAGAGAGTTTCTTGGGACTGCCGGCTTTTGCAGGTAATGGATTTCTGGGTTCGCATCTCTGGCTGCCCATTTATACCCACTGATAAAGGGGGATGCCCACTTCAGATGGACCCCTGAGCACCAACAAGCTTTTGATAATGTGAAAAAAAGGCGCTCTATCTGCTCCGGCCTGAGCACTCCTAGATGTAGAAATACCCTTCATTCTCTACATAGAAGAAAAGAAAGGAATAGCACGGGTAATGCTCACTCAGAATTTGTGACCTTGGAAAAGGCCGCTAGCATTCTAATTAAATAAACTGGACCCAGTGGCTAGTGGGTGGCGCCATTGCTTAAGAGCTATAGCAGCGGCAGCCCTTCTAATAAAAGATGCTCATGAATGAACGTTGGGACAAAAGCTCACCATTATATCCCCCCATGCCCTGGAGAGCATCATCTGTCAGCCTCCAGAGAGGTGGCTATCAAACTCCAGAATTAAACACTACAAGAGCCTCTTCCTTGAAAAAGACAGAATAACGCTGGGACCCCCTGCTCCACTCAACCCAGCTACACTGCTGCCAGAAGTATCATCAGGACCCGTCGCTCATGAGTGTCAAAACATACTGGCAGAGGAAACCAGTATACGACGAGACTTGAAGGATTAGCCACTGCATCGCCCTGAAGTCGTATAGTTTACGGATGGCAGAAGCTTCCTCCAAGACGGTAAGCAGCAGGCTGGAGCAGCAGTAGTTAGCAAAACTAATTCATCTGGTCCTTTGGTCTCCCAGAAGGGACATCAGTACAAAAAGCAGAACTTATTGCCTTTATGAAAGCATTGGTACTAGCAACAGGCAAAAAGGCAACCATGTACACTGATAGCCGCTATGCATTTGCCACTGCTCATGTGTACAGGGCTATTTGCAAGCAAAAGGGGGCTATTAACATCTTCCGGGAAAGAAATAAAGAACAAAGATGAGATCCTCCACCTTCTCTCAGACGTGCAGGGCCCTAAGGAACTAGCTATAGGGCACTGTCCAGGGAATCAGAAGGGAAATGACCCCGTGGCAGTTGGAAAGAGAAGGACAGATGAGGAAGCTTAATTGGCAGACCTAAACGGAGTGACTCTGTTAACTTTTTTCACACCGGGGGGAACAATAATCAAGAGACTTGGCAGTCCCGCAACATTCAGGCAACATATCATCTGAGGAGACAGATACAGAACTCTGGGGCCCTACAGAGCCAAGTTTACAATTTCAAAAAGCCCACCTTTATGTCGAAGACTTACACCAGCTCACCCACTTAGGCTCAAAGAGGTTTTAGGCACTCTCAAAGGACCGAAGAAAGGACTTAGTATTGACTGACTCACAGAGGAAAGAAATAGCTGAGCAGGTGACTAGAGCTTGTCAAGTCTGCCAATTAGTTAATACTTACCCATCCGAGCTTCCTGCAGGGAAGCACTTATGAGGAACCAGACCAGGACAATTCTGGGAAGTGGACTTTACTGAAATTAAGCCAGCAAGGTATGGACTTAAATATCTCCTAGTCTTTGTAGATACTTTTTTCAGGATGGGTCGAAGCCTTCCCCATGAATAAAGAAACGGCTCAGATCGTGGTCAAAAAGATGCTAGAAGACATTTTCCAAAGGTCAGCCTGCCTAAGGTAATAGGGTCTGACAACAGACCGGCATTCATGGCCCAGGTAAGTCAGGGATTCGCCAGGACCCTGGGGATTAATTGGAAGTTACATTGTGCTTATAGAACCCAGAGCTCAGAACAGGTAGAAAGGATGAATAGAACCATCAAAGAGACCTTAACGAAATTAAGCCTGGAGACCGGCATAAAAAATTGGACTATGCTCCTACCTTATGCACTGTTTCATGCAAGAAATACCCCCTCTGCCTCTTTGTGTAACCTCACCCCTTATGAAATTTTCTGTGGTGCCCCTCCTCCAGTAAGGGACCTAACACCAACTCTGAGACTTAATGATTCCTTTCACAACCCCTTGCTTGACAGACTTAAAGCCCTTGAACAAACCCAGCACCCAGCGATACCTGTGGAAACAGTTGGCCATTGCTTATCAGCCTGGAGACAAGGGAACTCCACATGGATATCAAGTGGGAGACTTTGTCAATGTGAGCTGGCATCAGGTGTCATCCCTGGAACCCCGCTGGAAAGGACCATACCAGGTGCTTCTTATAACACCTACAGTGGTGAAAGTGGATGGGATCACTTCCTGGATACATGCCTCACATCTCAAGCCTGCACCCTATCCAGACTCCGGCTGGAAACTGGAACAGACTGGTAACCCTCTCAAGTTGCAAGTCTGTCGTGTGGGAAGGGCTATGTATTCTTCCCCTGACCACCAGCTGTCCTAATCCCCATCAGCCTGTTCAGCAACAATGGCAAGTTATAAATCCTACTGGAAAGTATTGTGGTCTATTTCACATACAGTCCCCTTATGGCCTTGGTGGCCATCTCTCCACCTGGACATTTGTCAGCTTGCCATAGGCCTCTCTGATGGGATCTCCCTGAAATAGAGGACCCCACTTAGATCCCACTCAAACCCAAAACCAGGGCAACATAGACCACCTTACCCCATGAATTATGGATGTCATCTTTCCAAGCTCAGGTGTAAACTAGCCAGTCTTGATTTTTATGTGTGCCCAGCTGATTTCCAAAGTCACAAACAGGCCCAAACCTGTGGAGAACCCAGTGACATTTATTGTAGATCTTGGGGTTGTGAACAAACGGGAGCTGCATGGTGGAACTCAATCTCCCCAGACAGTATGATTCAGGTAGGACAAAATGACACCTGGATTGATCCCAAGAAATGTGCTGCTAGCCAAGTGGTGTCAAAAAGTCGCTGTGGAAAGAATAGTCTATGTTACCCCCTCAATAAAACTTTCACTTCCAAAGGAAGGGGCTACCTCAGAACAACATGGCCTAAGGGAAATACTTGGGGAATGCGATTCTATATTTATGGTCCTGGTTATGAGTTTGGTCTCTGGTTCACCATCCGGCTTAAAAAGATAGAAAATCCCACAGCAATAGCGCTAAATCCCCTCAGGCCAGTAATTAAGCCTCCTAAATCTCACATACCTAGATCTACCAGAACCGCTCTACCATCTCATACTTCCTGGTTTCTGTCTTTGCCTACTTCCCCCGTCCAGAATACAGCTTACTCTCCCCCCCCGGGAACTAATTAAAGAAACCTTTATGGAACTGAACTCCACACAGTCAGAATTCCTTGCATTTCAGCCCAGGTATTGGACAGCTCTGTAAATTATTGTGTAATGGTGTAGATACTCCCCAGGGTGCTCTATGATGATGCAGAATAATTTGAAGGTCTACTAGCGGGACAAACAACCTGATTTTGCCGGGAGCCAGTGTCCCTTACTCTAGCCATCCTATTGGGGATAGGAGCTGCTGCAGGAGTGGGTACGGATACAGCTGCTATGATCTGTGGGTCACAACAAATGGCCTGATTAGAAACAGCAATAGATCAAGACTTGAAGGCGTTAGAGACATCCGTCACAGTTTTGCAGCAATCCTTAACCTCTCTCTCTGAAGTTGTTTTACAGAACAGGCGAGGATTAGACCTCCTCTTCATGAGGGAGGGGGGCCTCTGTGCTTTACTGAAAGAAGAATGTTGTTTTTATGCTGACCATAATGGAGTTGTAAAAGAATCCATGAGTAAATTGAGCAAATGCCTTGAAAAGCGCCAGAGAGAAAGGAAGATTCAACAAGGGTGGTTTGAGTCATGGTTTACCCAGTCCCCCTGGTTAACTACACTTCTATCAGACTTAGCTGGACCCCTGATCATCCTTACGGTGTTGCTAACTATGGGACCTTGTTTGCTAAACCGCATAGTTTTCTTTCTCCAGGTTCAGATTGGCCAGAAAAAAACTCATGGTTATCAGACAGAAATACGCTCCACTGGCAGAAATAAAATGTGAGAAACCGCAATAATTATGATTCATTACTTTTAAGATTAAAAGTAGTCAGAAAAAGGAGTGGAAAATGAAAGAATAAAAGAAATTGAAATTGAAACTTAAAGAACCAGGTTTTGTAAAGTTTCCAAGCTGCACTCAGAACCTGAAATTCCTGTGGCAGTTAAGACAATTCCCGGAACTGCCCATTAGATGTGTGTTGAAATCTTCCCTGACCACCTAGTTACAAAACAACCCCTTTCCAGAAACCGTGCAGCTCAGCACGTATACATCTCAGGGCTTCAACCAATCAGTTTAAATGTATACCCTTACTCAGGGCTGACCAATCACCCGCTGCCAGACCTGTTCCCGCCAATGAATGTGCTAATCATGTTTTTGAGTTGTTATTTGAAGAACAGGGAAATTGTTGGTCTTACAATACAGAAATTTAGGCGATCTTCCACCTTCTGAGAACCTCAAAGTTCCATGCAGAAATCATCCCTGAAGAAGATGTAGGCACCTATGAAGGACATGAGAGAGCAAAAGTCAAAATCCATGTCAAACAACCTGGTCAGGATGAAGGGATGTGTCTGAATCAGTCTCTTTCTTCTTAATGTAGATTAAATGGACCAAACCAGGCCTGTGCGGAGAGCTGTTCCTGGTTGCCTGTAGTTGATATACCATTCTAACTTGTGTAAGAGTCACAGGAAGTAGGGACAGACTCCATCTCATGGGACCCTTGGAAGCAACTGTTAGGACAAAGTGTTTGCCAAGGCAGTGACCTCATTCAGTTCCTGAAGGAAGTGACCTACCACACTTCCTTGGTGATGGAACTCTCTGAACTAGGGATCCAGGAAGCCAGGCACCCAGAGCAGTCCCAGTTCCAGTCCCAGGGGTCTCAATTGTTTGGATTTACCAAGGACAGAGTCAGTCTTTCGTGGTACCAACTTACGTGATGATGGCCAAATGTCAGGAGATGTCTGAATAGGGGCCATTTCTGAGAAAGCAGGTAGTGGCTCAACCATGGCTCCTGACAACTTTAAAGTGTTGTCAAAGAAGACCAGATCTGAGACAGAACAGGCCATTTCGGGGAACATAGTATGGCCCACCAGTCAGAGGACACTGTGGATAGTCACAGACATACTTGGGGAAAAGAGGTGCCATTGTGGGTGTCCCTGTGAGTTTGTGGTTTAGTCTCATGTTCTGAGAAAAAGGCAGTTTGTTTGTTTGGAGTGGAATGTTTCTAGAAATTTGTTTGACAACATGAGTGTTTCTATGTCTGTGTATCCCACTGTATCCATGGTTGTAGACATTTGAAAAGCGAACGCATCAATGGTTGTGTCCAGTCTAGTAGAAAGCTTCCCAGCATTCATCCTGCCCAATTTAAGAATGGAGAGTGGCTTGCCTTATGGATGGGCAACACCTACTATCTTCTTAAGTTCCACTTTTCTTCCTGAATACTGGCCACTCTCCATAATAGCCTCATGGTTTTGTTTCCAAGATATATACCACTTGCAAGCTCTGTGACATGGTCATGTACTTGATAGCTGAAGGGAATGGGAGCATCTCAGAAAACTCAGAATTCTGTGTGACCAGGAAAGTCTCAGTGGAGAAACACTGCTTTGGGCCTTTTGCTTACCTATTGTTCTGATGTCCTGAATGTCAGGAAGGTCTTTGCCTCAGGCCACCCCTTTGTGAAGCCTGAAGAAAACAGCTTTCAAATGGAAATGAATGGGCATCACCTGTGGCTCTTTGCTTAACTGCTTTAGAAAGGGATGTGGCTGAATCAGCCTCTTGGTCCTGTGTGAGGCAGTGGCTTAGATTGTCAGCACCTGATGGATCTAAAGAAAGTTTCCAAGTGTGCATTCAAAACCAAAATGGCCAAAAGAGCAGTCATGTGAATGAAGTCTCTCGCCATCCTTTACAACCTTCCTGACCACCATCAAGTGAGAATAGGCATCCTTTGGGTCAAATGAGTTCTTCAAAGCCATGCAGAGGCTAGCCGATAGTTGCTTGGTTTTCCTCATGACACCAATTCTCATAAAGAATCTATACCAGACAGTCAGTAGGCCTCAAATTGGAGAAGTGGAGCAGTTATAGAGCAGGCCTAATTGATCACTCTTTGTTCAGAGGAAGGGTGTCCAGGCCACCCTGACTTTAGGCAAATGAGGTGCAAGTGTGCTTATTTTGCACAGTGTCTTGGGCTACGCCCCTCATGGAAACCTCCAGCCAGAGGTTATGATGAGTGTATATGTGGAAGAAGATGAGGGCCATGTGGGAGTGTGTTGGTTTCAATTGTGGTCAGTTGTGTGGTGGTTGGAAAAGATGCCTGGGTCCACCTGGGCTTGAACTCTTGTGTGATTCTCCTTAGAGACTGAGTAATGGAACTGACCTCAGAGAAGTATTGCCATGAATTGTGTTGGGATTTTAGGTGGCCATGGATGAGAGTCACCCTTGGAAACTGAGATCTAAGAAAAGGGTGGCTTTCCAAAGAGCACTGTAAAACTCAGCCTGGTTATCACATGATTGTATTCTGAAAATTTGGCAGCCATAGTTGAGGGTCAAAACATACATGGACCTCACATTGCAGACCTCAATGGGCCTGGTTTCATGTGTCCTTTTGGCCCCTCTTTGGGAAGCCTTGCCTCTGAGAGTTCACCAGAGCTTTCCTTGAAATGTGCTTCCTCAAAATTTAATGGTTCCTGAATGCATTAAAACCCACAGTTTCTCCAACTTCATCCTTGAAAAATGGCTGGATAAATACCATGAAATTTTTGAATTTTCCTTGACCAGGTGGCCCTGGAGAATCTTTGGATGTCCTGTTGCTGATCATGAGTATACCAGAGAATGCCTTGATTTACTGGGTTTCATGAAAATGGTGTAGAACAGAGATACCAGTATGTTGGAGCCAGGTGTGTAGTGGACCCAGAGCTGTGGTGGGAAGGTGTGTGATAAAACATCTCTGGTCGGGCCATGTGGATCTGCCATTGACTTCCAAATGGCTTGTGGCTGACATGGTGCAGACAGGAATCACATCACTTATATGTCTGAAACCTCTCCATAATAGGCATCTTGTTATATGGAAATGTTTAAGGGCAATGTTCAGAATCAGGTTGCTATGATCAAGGGGCAAGCTATGTGGGATAGAAGCCTGGTTGGTGCATTCTCCTGCAGACCCTGACCCACCACACTTGACAGGATTGCCTCCAGCACTGTGTCCCAGTTGAAATCCTTGTATTTTGTGAAGCAAAGACCAAACTCCCAGTGCAGCAGCAAGAAACACCATGAAAAGTGGAGGATGACCAAATGGCTTCACAGTCCACATGCAGATACACTTGGCTCTCAGTGGCCAAAGTTTACCTACAATAGAGAAGTGGGCACTGCTGCCTCATGTTCTTTGGAAAAGAAGAAACAATGTCCTCCAGGTCACACAGATGCAGACCCTGCTTTGATGCTCTCATTAGAATGGAAGCTACAGCTCCTTTCAACAACATATATGTCAAGTGCCCAACCTCAGAGGCAGTTTCTCAAGTAGTCTTTAGGCTGGCAGAGTTCCATGTTTGTGCAGTGTTTACCTTTTAGACCAGGACGCAAGAAAAGACCACTGACTCCAATTAAAATCAAATTAAAGCTAACTTATTATTTCCACCGCCTGGGCTGCCTCTCCCTCCCAAAATGGCGGGAACAAGAGAGCAACCCCACCTTTTCTACAGCCCAGCTTTATAGCCCAGAATGTTACACAAAAGAGTGGTTACAGATAACAGAACTCTGACAAGCATCACACTAATGATAGTTTACAATTTTTTTTCTGGCCCCAACATCAGAATTTATGAGGACCATTAGAGCCTCAGAGAGTGTCATCTGGCCAGGGAAGGCCAGTATTTATGAGGTGTCAATAAAGTTTCAAAGAGGGCTGTTATCTGGTCAGAGAGCCAGGCATGGGTGAGTTCAAGGCACGGGCAGGCATTCCAAGCAGGTTCAGAATTTTGTAATTTATAGTTAAGCCAAAATTATCTTTACATGGCTTTGTGGCAAGATGGCTCCCAATTTTAATCAAAGATCAGGTTGGGTCTATCATTCCCTCATTTTCTAATATGTCCCTTTCAAATCTTTGATAGGGTAGGGGAAGAGCACTGAGGGAAATTTAATCCCTCAGGTAACAGTCTCCCTATTTTTTGAACTCACCCAAAACCAGTCTCCCTGATTTTACCTGACTTAATTAATTACTTATATTGGTAGTCTATTTAATTTTGGCTCTATTGTTGTCATAAGCGAGGCGTCACTCATTTTGGCTTTTTCTGAGCTAAGAGAGGGTGACGTGATGGGGCACGGCCTGAGAGACATGAGTTGCCTTTTAGAAGTCAGTTAGGTTTGAAGTCTGTTTGGGGAAGTACAGGTTGTAACGTCATCTGGTGACGGGTTCTTCTATGAGAGAAACAAAATACATGAGTACTGAATAAATGTTGCAGCAGCTGGAACATGTCACTGTATAGAAGTACCCTCACCAGTCTTAAATATTCCCAGTTATCAGGACTGTCAACTTAATATTTAACATTTAGGGTTACAGTTGTCCCTCCCCATAAGATACAGTTTAATAATTTAATATCATCTGATCTTGCAGAATCCTTTTACTAGTATGACCACTGTGATTAATAGAGAAACCCTTAATTCTGTTACTCAAGGCTGGATAATTGTACTAGCAAACACCAAGGTTACCTGTGTAGGTTAGGAATATCTGTCGGCCTTAAACTAAAAACTTCTGCCTCTGGCAGCTCCTCTTGATAGTCTCTTTTTATAGTTATCAGGCATTCCTGTCTGAGAACCCTTCTTTGTAGCCTCCAGTCTTATTTATTTTGGGAGGCTAACATAAAGTGTATACCTTAAAATATTATTATTACTATTATTATTTAAAATGCCGAGGAATGGCTGTATTTGGGTTTTAACTGTCTTTGCTAAATGTTTACGATGAAGCAGTCAAACTGACTTTTGTTTCTATCTGTTGTGAACAGTCAGTTGATCTTTTACGGGAGTCATTCCTGGGGAAACTTGAGAGCAGCTTCTCAGTTCTGCTAGTGCCATTTTCGCTAGGTGTGTCCAGGTCTTGCTTGACCATGTGGCTTCCCTCAGAAGCATCAGGGATATTTCCCTTCTCTGATGACTGTCTTCTTCATAGAAAATGCACTGATTGGCTTTCTGTTCTCCAGTGGTCTTATTAATCTCCTTAATCAGGAGGTTATGTGGCTCAGAGTTGCAAAGCTCTTTAGAGAAGTCCCTTGTTCCTTGGATACAGACTGACTCAGAGGGCAAGAGCCAAATATTGGTTTTCTTCGCACTTTTCATTTAACTTTAATTTTAAATCCTAATCTTAAACACCCAGCAAATAAATTTTAGCAGCCTTATATTAAGAGCACTAGGCTTTAATGTCTATAATTTAAAATTATTTATCTTTTTATGAATTGGGATCTGTATTTTTCTGTCTGTCTTGTAGGTGATGACTTATTATCTTAAATTAACCCATGTTGTGTTCTTAAAGCCACACTTCTGTAAAACACCAACAGGGAATCATTAGATCACTTATAAGGAAATTAAAAAATAAAATTAACAAGAGTAATATACTAAGATCGTGTAATAGCTACCCTGAATTTTTTGGTTGAGTTATACATTATATCCCCTGTTTAAATTCCTAGTAATCTTGACAGAAAAAAAAATTTTGAACATAATTTTAAATGAAATAACATCTGACCTACTACTTTTATTCTCACATGTAGTAAGTTGGGACACAGAACCTTATCTTAAGTAAGGCAGGGCTCTTTATAAATCTTAAGTGTTTTAGTTCCAAAAATGATCTTTGTTTTTTTAAATATCATTTTACAAAGTTTACATTAATTGTTTGAGGTCACATGAACATTAGCTAACACCATATGATATAACATTTAAAACATGAATTAAAGAAAGGCTGAAAGTTTTAACCTTTACATAGATTAGGCTCTCATTAACATAAAAATACATTTAAATTTTTCCACAATGTAAAAAGTAACATAGAAGTTTACATATCTTATTGATAACAGGTAAATAAATCCCCAATATATATATATTTTTTACCATACAACTTCAGAGCACCAGCTTGATATAATGCTCTTTTAAATTTTCTACCTTGAAGAATTGTATTCCTGGAAGATATGAGCACATTAATAGCATCACAATTGCACTGATGTTTCTACATTAACCAAGTTTAGCTTTTAAACAAAATGGCTCTACAGTGCTCTAAAATAACAGATCTTATTTAATCAGTAATTTAATTTTTATGGTTGCTTGCTCTAGAAAAATAAAACTTAATAAACACAATGTTATGGGTAAACTTATGTTTTAAGAAATTTTTGTCTCTTTAACACATGACTGATTTTTACAATCTTATACATACTTTCGAACAAACTAATACAGACCTTAGTATATCAATCAGATATCAAACAAAAGTACTCATGAATGAGTAATCCCATATCAAATTTACATTACTTATTTATCAAAATATTATACAAAAGAATTGAAGAGTGTTGACCATTTTTTTTTTGTTGAAGGAAAAGTCCTAGAACCAAGGCATATTAAACCTTTTTTTCGACATTAATATTTTATTAGATTTTTGTACACCTAGAAAAACTTGTGAGCTTAAATTTAAAGACATTTATTTTTATCAGTTTATCCAATTTAAAGTGAACCATTTAAATCACGTGAATTAAAAATCTTTGGATCCACTTTTTAAAGTTTGTTTTTGTGAGTGCTCCTTTTTTTTAAGAGCGCTCCTTATATATGTTAATTTGTATATAATATATATGATATACGGACGTATGTATATATAGACATACAACAGATAACAAAAGGGTGCAAACATAATAATAGTAAAGGCCTTGTAGTTTTTCGCAGGTGAAATCTCCATTGCAATGTTTCAAAAACTCCATTGTTTGTGAAAGATAGAACTGATCAGAAAAATATTAACCTAGGTCTGTAGGATCAAAATCATGAGCTCAAAAAGAAAATACAGAATCTAAGGAAAAAAATAAGAGTCCTAAAAAAATGACTGGGCAGTTATTAGTAAATACCATACAATGTAATTTTTTCTCCCCCCCGCTTAGGCCTCTGATCAGTCTCCTACTGAGCTTGCAGGCTTCTTTCATTTGCATTTCAACATTAGTCCTGGCTGAGGTCTAAAAGGAGCAGGGAAAAACTGATGTTCTTAGAAGACACCTCAGGCCTAAGGCATTTTAACCATAATTTTCAGGTTTGGATGTTGAAAATTATGATACAATTTTAAGATACAATTCACAAAATTTTATATCTTTACATCTTGTTTTGTCAACAGATACCATACTATGATTTACTACCCTTGTCCAAATTAATGCACTGGTACACACTGTGACATTTTCCCAGTCTACCCAATTCAAAACTGGTGAAAAATAAGACCGAATGTTTGGGAAGTTACTTGCCAACTTGGAAGTAGAGTTCTTTAGTATTCCATCCTAAGTATATAAGTTCTCTGGCATGAATTATCTGAAATCCTAAACTAAACAATTATCTAAACCCGACTTTTAACAGCAAGATTGTGCAATGCTTCAAAAACCCATTCAGATACCAGATTGTTACAATAAAACGTCATCATTTAGACACACATTGAGCTAAGATCATTCCCGAGAAACAATTTATAATATCAACACATTATTGCACATGTCTTAAAGGGCCAGAAACAAAGACAAAAGAAAGATAGAAAGGAGTTCCAGACTATGGCTGACAGACAGAAGCCTTTAAAACAGAGCAGATAAGAGAAAAATCTCCTACACCTGTAGCACGATAGATGTCTCCACAAGGGGATCAGATGTTTTCACAGAGGGGCAACCTGAAATGTAATATCAAGGATCTCCATGGTGACTTTACTGCATTTAGTGTCCCCTTTTTCTTTTTCTCTTTTTTTTTAATAAGACAGAGGTGGCATAATCCTTACAGTGCAGGGAAGGAAGGAGGGAATTCCCTGAAGTAACAGGGCTTTGGCAACTGCTGGGAGTCCCTCAGTCCCTCCTTTTACTTACAGGAGTACCTCCTCTGGTTCGGTTCCACCCCAAGCATGCTCCGTCTCCTTACATTTCAGTAGTCAGCTCTCAAAAAGTCCCATGGTCGGGGGGAGGGTATCAAAATTTGTAACTTAAATTTTGGTTCCTGACGTTGAAGCCAATTAATACCAATTTAATAATGAGGACAGGGTTTGAGAAAAAGAAAAAGGGAGGTTTACTGCTTTGCTTACAAAGGAGAAACACAGGGGACTCTGCCCAAAAGTTGTGACTCTCTTGATCAGGAGGGACAAGAGGTTTTAAAGGAGTTTCACTTTTTAACCTAAGAGATACTCAGTTCTTAGGTCACCAGCAGGCATTGCCCTCTGTAGTGGGTGTGCTTCAGGCAGCCAGCAAGGGGCTTCTCTCATCCTGCTTAACAAAGGGGGGGTAAAGTTCATCACAGTTTCTTAAAACACAGTCCAAAGGGGTGTCAGGCTTACTTGCTTTATTACCCATTTTCACGTCCAATATCCTTAAGTTCTTACCACAGAAATCACACAACAAAACGCACAAAAAGAAACAAACCAAAAACATACAGAACACAGAAAAAAACACAAAGAAACAGAAAAACGGTGAAGAAACAGAAAAACAGAGGAGCAATGCAACGTCTTGCTAAAGCTCCGGGGAAGGAGCTCCTGTGTGCCCGTTGGCACCTCTGTACCTTTTCAGAAGAATTTCCTACAGAACAGAACAGAGGACAGAATGATTCTTATTACTGTCTTGGACAGGAGTATATGTGACCCTTCCCAGGCCACCTCTCTGTCATCAAAAGAGATCTCCCTTAACCAGATATCAGTTGTTATAAAGGCGCCACTTACCTATGGAGGCCTCCTTCACCAGGTGCTTGCTAATAGTTTCAGTGCGATGGTTCACTGCAGTGCTCCCCAGACTGAAGGCTCACTCCAAGGCCTTGGAACTTGGCTCTCCAGCCCGGAGCCCTGGAGGAAAGGCCAGCTTCAGAATTTCCAGCAGTCTGGTCTTGTGATCTGGTCGGGTCATCTCACTGGGGAACTCCAAAATGTTAGAACAAGATGCGAGAAAAGACCACTGAGTCCAATTAAAATCAAATTAAGGCAAGCTAATTATTTCAACCTGGTGGGCTGCCTCTTCCTCTTAAAACAGCGGGAACAAGTCAGCGTCCCCACCTTTCCTACAGCCCAGCTTTATAGCCCAGAAAGTTACACAAAAGGGGAGTTAGAGAAAACAGAACTTTGACAAGCATCACAGTAATTGTAGTATACATTTTTTTTTTTTTTTTGCTGGCCCCAGCATCAGAAATTATGAGGACCATTAGAGCCTCAGAGAGCGTCGTTGTCTGGCCAGGGAAGGCCAATATTTATGAGGTGTCACTAAAGTTTCAGAGAGGGGTGCAATTTGGTCGGAAAGGCAGACATGGGTGAGTTCAAGGCATGGGCAGGAATTCCAAGCAGGTTCAGAATTTGCAGTAATTTATAGTAAAGAAAAAAATATTTTTTCATGGCTTTGTGGCAAGATGACTCCCAATTTTAATGAAAAATCAGGTTGGGAGATCAACACTGTCCTTTACTTTTGGAAACTCCTCTACCACATCCAAGTTTGTGAACTCCTGAGCATTTTCTATTCCAGATACGTATTCACAGAACTTTTAACTCTACTCTTCTAATTGTGTCTTACTTGGGGCGAAGGTAATGTCAAGGCATTGTTCTGGATGAGAGTGGGAAGACTATTGTATACCACATATTTGCATGCTCATTGGATTCATTTTCCAATTTTCCATTCAAAATACTATATCTCTGACAGTAACCCATACCCTAATATACTCTAACTACTAATACTAAAATGATGGAGAAAAATAACTGAAACAGAATTGAAATACAAGCAGTTCAGAGAAGGCATGGTGTATATTGGACTTGCCTTTTGCAAGATAAATAATAGGTGTTTTAAATCTAGCCAATTTTTAATTGAAATATTTATCCATGTGTTTTTAAAGTTAAAAAAATATGTGTATTCCTGTCTCCCTTTCTCTGTAGCCTATTCAGCACATGTATTTTTATATGCACATAAAGAATCTTACCTGATACACGTACATTTTTGTGAGGTGCCTGACTTGGCAGTTACAAATTGTGAGAAGATATCACTCCTCCTAAAAGCTGTTGGAACTGAAATTTCAAGCTACAGGTGAGCTTCCTAGTAGAACAGCATTATACATAAATCCATGTTCAGTAAAATGAATGTTTTTGGATCTGTGGATGATATATATTTCATGGTGAATTTTGTTTGGCATATATATTGCTGCGTTTATTGTCTGTGGTTGTTTGTGTGTGTGTGTGTGTGTGTGTGTGTGTGTGTGTGTGTGTGTGTTTGTATATATATATACACTCTCCATATTTTTTCAAAATATGAAATATATGTGTATTATATACACTCCCTAAATTCATTCATGTTCATGTACGTGGTTTAATAATCAACTTTTCACAAGATTATTCTCAGAAATATTCATCCATGTGAAATATATATTTGTTTCCTATTACTGAAAACTACCTTCAGTGAAAGGTGCATACAAATCCTAATATTTCTACAGTTACTGACCCAGTTTAATATCAGTGCAAGTAGATTCCTATGGGACATGATGTGTATTTTGACGTTCATTTTTATTCAACACTGGTACCTTACTATTTCTTCAGTTTATGCACATCATAGTATATATATTTCATTCACTACTTAGCAAATTTATAGGCATTTGTTTCACTTTCAATCACTTTCTTCTCCAGAACACATGTATTTCTCTATGTTTCTTGACTGGTCTTTTAATGAGACTTCTTTCCAAATACATTATTTTCGATTTCCATAATCATTTTGAAACAAATCTCACACACCCTTCATGATAAACTATAACCCTAAGATTACCATTAGATATATCACTGGTTGCAATGAATGATTGTATATCAATATAACAATTCTTATATATTTTCAGATATCTATTCAATCCCTTATTTAAAGTGGATCCAGTTATATTGTTTATTCTCAGTGTGGTCTATTCATGCATTATCTCTATATTCATAGACACAGGGTACGCCTATTTGTACCCCTATACTAATTTATATGTCTTCAAAATATTGCTCCCAGAAATGGTGGAAGAAATACTCATGTCACCAGATCTACATATACATATTATCACAGAAATATTCTGGACACAAAAAGCAAAGGTCACATGTACAATTGTATCAAAGCCATAATGGAAAGTGAACATGGATTACTAAAAACATCCATGTCCATGTTGCCTAATGTTCTCAAATGTCAATTCTATTTGTGACTACATATTTGTTTTTTCCTAAGATTATAAATTCAAGCTCAAGCCTGTTGAAAATGTCTAATCCTATCACTGACTTTATACTTTGCTTGATTTCCTAATGTCTCTATTGATATCTGCATTCATACATGTTTTTCCCAGTTCATCATTGCGACTGACTCTTCACATGTGCTGACATTTACCTTCACTCTCTACCCGAAACCCTATTGCTAAAAAACTTTTGGTCCAAATCCTATACTCACTTTTCTTTCTAAGCCTACCGACTACGTTCCTAATCCTACCGACTTTTGCTTTTTGACTGGATGTTCTGTTCAACATTCAATCATCCAAGATACAAGGTCCGATGCCATTTATTATTGATTTATCTGAGACAACTGTGCAGCACATCATTCAAAGCTAAGTATCCCACTCAAGGGCCCAATGTCCTTCTGGGCTTCAAATCTTACCTAAATTTCTGTTTTCATACTTATATTTCGCCTATATACTCTTGTAAATATCGCAGGTTGCCAATAACATTATTCATCCTGCAGAATGATTCCTAACCCAAATCGAAGCTATTATTAAACCTAACCATACAATCTTCCCTTAATATAACTTACAGAAGAGCAGGGACAGAGTTGGTCTTACAATATAGGAATGTAGGTGATCTTCCACCTGCTGAGAAACTCAAAGATCCATGAAGAAATGATCCTTGGAGAAGATATAGGCAGCTATGTAGGACCTGAGAGAGCAATAGTCATCTTCCATGGCAAAAAACCAGGTCAGGATGAACTGATGTGTCTGAATCAGCCTCTCTCTTCTTATTGTAGAGAAGATGGACCAAACAAGGCCTGTGTGGAGAGCAGTTCCCAGGTGCCAATGGTTGATATACAATTCTAACTTCTGAATGTGTCACAGGATGTAGGGGCAGCCTCCATCTCATGGGAACCTTGGAAGCATCTGTTAGAACAAAGTGGTTACTAAGGCAGTGACCTCATTCGGTTCCTGAAGGAAGTGACCTACCTCACTTCCTTGGTGATGCAATTCTCTGAACTTGGTAAACAGGAAGCCAAGCACCCAGAGCCCATCACAGTCCCAGTCCTAGTGGGCTCACTTGTTTGGATTTACCAAGGACAGAGTCAGTCTTTCTTGGTAAATGCTGATCTGTGGATGGCTAAATGCCAGGAAAGCTCTAAAGAGGGGCCTTCCTGAGAAAGCAGGTAGTGACTCACTGATGGCTCCTGACAACTTTACAGAGTTGGTAATGGAGACCAGATCTGAGACAGGACAGGCCATTTCATGGGAACATAGTATGACCAATCAGTCTGAGGACACTCTGGATAGTCACAGACCTACTTGGGTAAAGAAGGTGCCTTTGTGGGTGTGGATGTGAGTTTGTGGTTTTGTCACATGTTATGAGAATAGGTAGGAAAGACAGTTTCTTTGGTTTGGAGGGGACTGTTTTCAATAAGTCATTTGACATGATGAGTGTTTCTTTGTCTGTGTATCTCATTGTGTTTGTGGTTGTAGACATTTGAAAAGCGAATGAATCAATGGTTGTGTCCTGTCTAGTAGAAAGCTTCCCAGCATTCATCCTGCCCAATTTAAGAATGGAGAGTGGCTTGCCTTACGTATGGGAAACACCTAATATCTTCCTAAGTTGCTGTTTCTTCGTGAATTCTGGCCACTCTCCAGAATAAGCTCATGGTTTTATGTCCAAGATATGTACCACCACAAGGCTCTGTGACATGGCCATGTACTGGATAGCTGAAGGGAATGGGAGCATCTCAGAATACTCAGATATCAGTGTGACCAGGAAAGTCTCAGTGGAGAAACCCTGCTTTGGGCCATTTGTTTACTTATGTTTCTATTACCCTGAATTTCAGGAAGGTCTTTGCCTCAGGCCACCCCTTTGTGAAGCCTGAAGAAAACTGTTTTCATATGGAAATGAATGGACATCACCTGTGGCTCTTTGCTTAATTGCTTTGGAATGGGATGTGCTTGAATCAGCCTATTGTCCTTGTGTGAGGTTGTGGCTTAGATTCTGAGCACCTGATGGATCTAAATAAAGATCCCATGTGCTTCCAAAATCAAAATGGCCAAAAGAGCAGTCATTGTGGATGAATTTTTTGCCTTCTTAGGTTAGGTTCCTGACCTCCATCAAGTGAGAATAGGGATCCTTTGGATCAAATGAGTTCTTCAAATCCCTGCAGAGGCTATCTCATATATGCTTGGGTTTTCTCATGACTCCAGATCACATAAAGAATCTATACCTGACAGCAAGTAGGCTTCAAATTGGAGAAGCGGAACACTTTAACAGCAGGAATATTTGATCACTCCTGGTTCACAGGAAGAGTGCCCAGGCCACCATGATTTTAGGCAAATGAGGGGCAAGTGAGCTGATTTTGGACACATTCTTGGCATTACCTCTCATAGAAACCTCCAGCCAGAGGGTATATATGAGTGTCTATATGGAAGAAGATGAGTGTCATATGGCAGTATTTTGGATTTAAGCGAAGAAGAGAGAGAACTCAAATTACTGACATATGGGATGAAAAAGGCAATATCACAACAGATGCTACAGAAATACAGAAGACAATTAGAAATTATTTTGAGAACCTGTATTCCAATAAAATAGAAAATAGTGAAGACATCGGTAAATTTCTTAAGTCATATGATTTTCACAGACTGAGTCAGGAGGATACACACAATTTAAACAGACCAATATCCATGGAAGAAATAGAAGAAACAATCAAAAGAGTACCAACCAAGAAAAGCCCAGGTTCGGATGGGTATACAGTGGAGTTTTAAAAAACCCTTAAAGAAGAATTAATACCAATACTTTTCAAGATATTTCAGGAAATAGAAAAAGAGGGAGCTCTGCCAAATTCATTCTATGAGGCCAACATCACTCTGATTCCAAAACCAGACAAAGACACCTCAAAGAAAGAAAACTACAGACCAATATCTCTGATGAACCTAGATGCAAAAAACCTCAATTAAATTCTGGCGAATCGGATACAAATGCACATCAAAAAAATTGTGCACCATGATAAGGTAGGATTCATCCCTGGGATGCAAGGACGGTTCAATATACGAAAATCAATAAATGTTATTCACAACATCAATGGACTTAAAGATAAGAACCATATGATCATCTCGATAGATGCAGAAAAATCATTTGACAAAGTAGAGCATCCCTTTATGTTCAAAACATTAGAAAAACTAGGGATAACAGGAAGTTACCTCTTCATTGTAAAAGCTATCTATGCTAAGCCTCAGGCTAGCATCATTCTGAATGGAGAAAAATTAAAGGCATTCCCTCTAAAATCTGGAACAAGACAGGGATTTCCTCTATCACCACTTCTATTCAATATAGTTCTCGAAACACTGGCCACAGTAATTAGACAGATGAAAGAAATTAAAGGCATAAAAATAGGAAAAAAAGAACTTAAATTATCGCTATTTGCGGATGACATGATTCTATATATAGAAAACCCAAAAGGTTCTACAAAAAAACTACTAGAACTAATAAATGAATTCAGCAATGTGGCAGGATATAAAATCAACATGCATAAATCAAAGGCATTTCTGTATATCAGCGACAAAACTTCTGAAACAGAAATGAGGAAAAACACTTCATTCACAATATCCTCAAAAAAAAAAAAAAAAAAACTTGGTAATCAACCTAACAAAAGAGGTGAAAGATTTATACAATGCAAACTACAGAACCCTAAAAAGAGAAGTAGAATAAGATCTTAGAAGATGGAAAATATACCCTGTTTATGCATAGGCAGAACTAACATCATCAAAATGGTGATATTACCAAAAGTTCTCTATAGGTTTAACACAATGCCAATCAAAATCCCAATGGCATTTCTTGTAGAAATAGAGAAAGCAATCATGAAACTCATATGGAAAAATAAAAGACCCAGAATAGCAAAAGCAATTCTAAGCAGGGAGTGTGAATCAGGCGGTATAGCGATACCAGATTTCAAACTATATTACAGAGCAATAGTAACAAAAACATCATGGTACTGGTACCAAAACAGGAAGGTGGACCAATGGTACAGAATGGAGGACACAGAGACTTATCCGAAAAGCTACAACTGTCTTATATTTGATAAAGGAGCTAAAAGCATGCAATGGAGGAAGGATAGCATCTTCAACAAATCGTGCTGGGAAAACTGAAAATCCATATGTAACAAAATGAAACTGAATCCCTTTCTCTCGCCATGCACAAAAGTTATATCAAAATGGATCAAAGAGCTTGATATCAAATCAGAGACATGGCGTCTGATAGAAGAAAAATTGGCTACGATCTACATACTGTGGTGTCGGGCTCCAAATTCCTCAATAGGACCCCCATAGCACAAGAGTTAATAACTAGAATCAACAAATGGGACTTACTCAAACTAAAAAGGATTTTCTCAGCAAAAAAAAATAAGAGAGGTAAATAGGGAGCCTACATCCTGGGAACAAATCTTTATTCCTCACACTTCAGATAGAGCCCTAATATCCAGAGTATACAAAGAACTCAAAAAATTAGACAATAAGATATCAAATAACACAATCAACAAGTGGGACAAGGACCTGAACAGACACTTCTCAGAGAAGGACATACAATCAATCATCAAGTACATGAAAAAATGCTCACCATCTCCAGCAGTAAGAGAAATGCAAATCAAAACAACCCTAAGATACCATCTCACTCCAGTAAGATTGGCAGTCATTATGAAGCAAAACAACAACAAGTGCTGGTGAGGATGTGGGGAAAGAGGTACACTTGTACATTGCTGGTGGGACTGCAAATTGGTGTAGTCTATTTGGAAAGCAGTATTGAGATTTCTTGGAAAGCTGGCAATGGAACCACCATTTGACCCACGTATTCCCCTTCTCGTTCAATTACCTAAAGACATAAAAAGAGCATGCTACAGGGAGACTGCTACATCGATGTTCATAGCAGCAAAATTCACAATAGTAAGACTGTGGAACCAACCTAGATGCCCTTCAATAGATGGGATGTGAGGTGGGAGGGAAAGTGAGAGAGAAGGGAAATTGCATGGAATTGGAAGGAGACCCTCAGGGTTATACAAAATTACATACAAGAGGAAGTGAGGGGAAAGGGAAAAATAATTCAAGGGGGAGAAATTTATTACAGTAGAGGGATTAGAGAGAGAAGAGGGGATGAGAGGGGAGGGGGGATAGTAGAGGATAGGAAAGGCAGAAGAATACAACAAACACTAGTATGGCAATATGTGAATCAATGGATGTGTAACTGATGTGATTCTGCAATCTGTATATGGGGTAAAAATAGGAGTTCATAAACCACTTGAATCAAAGTGTGAAATATGATACATCAAGAACAATGTAATGTTTTGAACAATCATAAATAAGAATTAAAAAAAGAAAACTAACTTCGGTGAATGATGCACGCGAATACTAATATTTTTACAGTAACTGACCCAGTTTAACATCAATGCAAGTAGATTCCAATGGGACATGATGTATATTTTGACGTTCATTTTTATTCAACACTGGTACATTACTATTTCATCAGTTTATGCACATTATAGGATATATATTTCATCCACAATTTAGCAAATTTATATGCATTTGTTTCACTTTCAATCACTTCCTGCTTCAGAATACATGTATTCCTCCATATTTCATGACTGGTCTTTTCATGAGACTTCTTACCAAACACAATATTTTCCATTTCCATAATCACTTTTAAAGCAAAACTCACACACACTTCATGATAAACAATATCCCTAAGATTACCATTAGATACATAACTGGTTGGAATGACTGATTTTATGTCAATTTATGATTTCTTATATGTTTTTAGGTATCAATTCAATCTATTATTTAAAGTGGAACCAGTTATATTATTTATTCACAGTATGTTCTATTCATGAATTATCTCTATATTCATAGACACAGGGTACACCACTTTGTACCCCCAATACTAATTTATATGTCTTCAAATATTGCTCCCAGAAATAGTGGAAGAAATATTCATGTCACATGATCTACATATACATTTTATCACAATAATTTTCTGGGCACAAAATACAAAGGTCACACTTATGATTGTACCAAATCCTAAATGGAAAGTGAACATGGATTACTAAAAACATCCATGTCCACGTTTCCTAATGCTTTCAAATATCATTCCTATTGGTGACTACATATTTGTTTCTTCCTAAGATTATGTATTCAATCTCAATCCCGTTGAAAATGTCTAATCCTATCACTCACATTGTAATTGCCTGATTTTGTAATGTCTCTATTGATATCTTCTTTCCTATATTTTCCCCAGTTCATCATTGTGACTGACTCTTCACATGTGCTGAAATTTACATTCACTCTATAACCTAAACCCTATTGCTAAAGAACATTTGGTCCAAATTTTATACTCACTCTTCTTCCTAAACCTATCGACCGTCTTCATAATCCTACCGATTATCCCAATTTGAGTGGATGTTCTCTCTACAATCAGTCATCCAAGGTCCAAGGTCCTATGCCGTTGATTATTGATTTACCTGAGACAACTGTGCAGAACGTAATTAAGAGCTAAATATCCCAAACAAGGGCCTAATGCCCTGTGGACTTCAAATCTTACAAAGATTTCTGTTTTCATACTTATATTTCATCTGTATATTCTTGTAATTATGGCAGTTTCAAAATACAATTATTCATCCAGCAGAATGATTACTACCCCAAAACGAACATGTTATTAACCCTAACCATACACTGTTCCCTCAATCTAACTTTACAGAAGAGCAGGTACAGAGTTCGTCTTACAATACAGGAATGTAGGGTATCTTCCACCTGCTGAGAACCTTTGAGATTCCATGCAGATTTGATCCCTGGAGAAGATGTAGGCAGCTATGAAAGACCTGAGAGATCAAAACTCATCTTCCATGGAAAACAACCTTTTCAGGATGAAGGGTTGTGTCTGAATAAGCCTTTCTCTTCTTAATGTAGAGAAGATGGACCAAACCAGGCCTGTGTGGAGAGCTGATGCGGCCAATTTGGAAAGCAGTATGGAGATTATGGGGAAAGCTGGGAATGGAACCACAATTTGACCCAGCTATTGCCCTTTTCGGACTATTCCCTGAAGACCTTAAAAGAGTGTACTAAAGGGATACTGCCACATCAATGTTCATAGCAGCAAAATTCACAATTGCTACACTGTGGAACCAACCCAGTTGCCCTTCAGTAGATGAATGGATAAAAAAAAAAATGTGGCTTTTTTACACCATCGAGTATTATGCAGCACTAAAAAATGACAAAATCCTGGAATTTGCAGGGAAATGAATGGTATTAGAGCAGACTATGCATAGTGAAGCTAGCCAATCCCTAAAAAACAAATACCAAATGTCTTCTTTGATTTAATTAGAGCAACTAGGAACAGAGCAGGGAGGAAGAGCAGGAAGAAAAGGTTAACATTAAACAGCGATATGAGGTTGGAGGGAAAGGGAGAGAAAAGGAAAATTGCATGGTAATGGAGGGAGACCCTCATTGTTACACAAAATTACATATAAGAGGTTGTGAGGGGAATGGGAAAATAAACAAGGAGAGAAATGAATTAGAGTAGATGGGGTAGAGAGAGAAGATGGGAGAGGAGAGGAGGGGGGATAGTAGAGTATAGGAAAGGTAGCAGAATACAACAGTAACTAATAGGGCATTATGTAAAAATGTGAATGTGTAACCGATGTGATTCTGCAATCTGTATTTGGGGTAAAAATGGGAGTTCATAAGCCACTTGTATCTAATGTATGAAATATAATATGTCAAGAGCTTTGTAATGTTTTGAACAACCAATAAAAGAAAAAAAAAGTAGCAATATATGACAATCGAAATTCATCATGAAATATATATAATCCACAGATGCAAAAATATTCATTTAACTGAACATGGATTTATGTATAATGTTATTCAACTTGGAAGCTCACCCATAGGTTGAATTTTCTGTTCCAATGGCGTTTAGGAGGAGTGATCTCTTCTCACAATTTGTATCTGCCAATTCAGCCACCTCACAAGTATGTACGTGTGATACCAGATAGGATTCTCTATGTGCATATAAAAATACAAGTGCTGTATAGGCTACAGAGAAAGGGAGACAGGAATTCACATATTTGTTAACTTTAAAAACACATGTAGAGTTATTTCAACAAAAAATTGACTTGATTTATAACTCCTCCACTATATAATGCAAAAGTCAATTCCAACTACACAACATGCCTCCTCTGAACTGCTTGCATTTCTATTCTGTTTAGGTTATTTTTCACCATCATATTAGGATTATTATTCAGAGACTAGTAGGGTATGGGTTAGTGTCAGGGATTCAGTATTTCAAATGAAAAATTGGAAAATGAATCGAGTGTGTATGTAAATATGTGCTACACAAAAATCTTCCCACTCACATCCAGAGCAATGCCTTGTCATTACCTTCGCGCCAAGTAAGACACAATAAGCATAGAAAAGTGTGAAAATCTGTGAATACATATCTGGAATGGAATATGCTCAGGAGTTCACAACCTTGGAGGTGGTAGAGGAGTTTCCAAAAGTAAGGGACAGGGTAAACACTCCACCAACATCGAGCTCTGCTGGCCTATGACTTCTTGGGAAACTGCCTCTGAGGTTGGGCACTTGAAATATATTTTGTTGTCATGAGCTTTAGCTTCCTTTATAGTGAGACCATCAAAGCTGGGTCTGCATCTATGTGACCTGGAAAACATAGTTTCTTATACTCCAATGAACATGAGGCAGCAGTGCTGAATTCTCTCCTTGTAGGTAAACGGTGTCCACTGGAAGCTAAGTGTCTCCTGGTTGGGACTGTGAAGACATTTGCTCATCCTTCACTTTTTGTGGTGTTTCTTGCTGCTGCACTGGGAATATGGTTTTTGCTTCACAAAATACAAGGAGTTCAACTGGGGCAGAGTGCTGGAGGGAGTTCTGTAACATGAGGTGTGTCTCATTTATTTGTTGCTTTTTCCTTTTTTTTTTTTTTTAAGAATGACCTCCAGGTGATGAATTTCCCTCTTAAAACTACTTTCATTGTGTCCCATAGATTCCGAAATGTTGTGCCTGTGTTTTCATTTATCTCTACGAATTTTTTGATTTCCTCAGTTATGTCTTCTGTAACTCATTGATCATTCTGTAACATATTGTTCATTTTCCATGTGATGTAGGATTTTCCCTTCCTTCTTTTATCATTGATTTACAGTTTCATTCCATTATGGTCAAAAAAAATGCATGGTATTATCTCCACCTCTTTATATTTACTGAGGGTTGCCCTATGGCATAATATATGCTCTATTTTTGAGAAGGATGCATGTGCTGCTGAGAAAAAAGTATATCCACTTGATGATGGTAGGTATATTTTATATATTTCAGTTAAGTCTAGGTTATTGATTGTGATATTGAGTTCTATATTTTCTTTATTCAACTTTTGTTTGGAGGATCTGTCCAATGGTGAGAGAGGTGTGTTGAAGTCACCCATAATTATTGTGTTGTTGTCTATTTGATTCCTGAACTTGAGGAGAATTAGTTTTATGAACATCACAGCACCATTGTTTGGTGCATAAATATTGATAATTTTTATGTCTTGTTGGTGAATAATTCCTTTTAACAGTATATAATATCCATCCTTATCCCTTTTGAATAACTTAGTCTTGAAGTCAATTTTATTGGATGTGAGGATGGCCACCCCTGATTGCTTACGAGGACCGTTTGCATAGTATATTTTTTCCCAACCTGTCACCTTCTGCCTGTGTATGTCTTTTCCATTCAGATGTGTCTCCTGGAGGCAACATATTTTTGGATTTGTTTTTTTAATTCAAGTTACCAGCCTATGTCGCTTTATTGGAGAGTTTTACCATTAACGTTTCGAGTTACTATTGATATATGGTTTGTACTGCCAGCCATGTTTGATTATTTATCTTTTTTTTAAATTTAGTTTGTTTCTCCATGATTAGCTTTTCCCCCACCCTCTGTCATTAATGAGGCACTTCCCAATGATAGTTTTGGTTGTTGTTTTTCATTTATTCCTCGTGTAGTGTTTTGCTCAAGACACTTTGCAATGCTGGTTTTCTGGCTGCAAATTCTTTTAGATTTTGTTTATCATGAACTCTTTTTATTTTGTTGTCATACCTGAAGCTTAATTTTGCTGGATACAGAATTATTGGTTGGCATCTATTGTCTTTCTGTATTTGAAATACGTTGTTCCAGGATCTTCTCACTTTCAGCGTCTGTGATGAAAAATCTGTTGTTAACCTTATTGGTTTACCCCTGAATTTCATCTGCCTCCTTTCTCATGTAGCTTTTAATAATTTCTCTTTGTTCTGTTTATTGGATATCTTCATAACAATGTGTCTTGGCGTTGTTCTACTGTGATTTTGTGTGCTCGGTGTCCTGTATGCATCTACAATTTGAATATCCCTTTCTTTTTTTATTTCTGGAAAGTTTTCTGTATTTATTTTATTCAGCAGGATACTCATTCCCTTGGTTTGAATCTCTGTACCTTCCTCTATCCAGATGACTCATAAGTTTGTTTTTTTTATGTTATCCCATATCTCTTGGATGTTTTTCTCATGATTTTTTACCAGTTTTTTGGAGTTGACTAGACTCTTTTCAAGATGATATATTTTTGTCTTCATTACCTGACGTTCTGGCTTCTACTTGCTCCACTCTGTTAGTGATACTCTCAATTGAGTTTTTAATTTGGTTTATCACTTCCTTCATTTCTAGAATTAATGTTTGATTTTCTTTATTATCTCTATCTCCTGATAAAGACGCTTAACTTCTTCTTTTATCTGTTTATGTAATTCATTTTCAATGTGTTCTTTCACTGTTTGGATTTGCTGTCTCATATCCTCTTTAAGGTTCCATTCCATCTGTCTAAGGTATTCCTTGAGTTCTTTATATGACCATTTTTCTGATGATTCTATGTCCTCCTGATTATTTAGGCTATCCTTCATTGTTTGTACTCCTTTTCATCCTTGCTATTTTATGCTGCTCATGTTACTTCTTGTTCTGTTTGCTGAGTTACTGCTAACTCTTATTAATTTATTTGAAGCTTGGGAGGAAAGATAATAGCAAGGATGGGAAGAAGTCACTAATGAGAATGAGAGTAGGCAGGTAGAATTCAAGGAAGGGAGAATAAGAAGAATGAATAGAAATGAAAAGACGAAAGAAAAAAATGGAAAACAAATAAAGAAATAAATTTTTTTAAAAAATAATAATGATAATTAAAAAAATAAAAATTAAAATTTAAAATAATAATAATAATAATAAAATTAAAAAATAAAAAAATAAAAACATAAAAAAGTTAAAGAACAATAACAAAATAATGAAAATGAAAGAAAAAGAAGAAAATAAAAATAAAAAATAATAATAATAATACATGCAGTAATAGAGTTCAATTAACTTCTCTTCCAGAAAGTGGAGCTGTGCGCATGGGGCCAAGCATCTCCTCTCAATAGGTGGGAAGAAATCACTGTGCAGCAGCTCTTCCTTCCAGAGGAATTAAGTTATTGAAGGAAGTAACCTCACCTCACTTCCTTGGTGATGGAACTCTCTGAACTTGGAATCCGGGAAGCCAGGAAACCAGAGCCAGTCCCAGTCTCAATCTCAGTGTTCTCACTTGCTTGGATTAACCAAGGACAGAGTCAGTATTTCTTGGTACCTACTGATGTGAGGATGGCCAAATGTCAGGAAAGCTCTGAAGATGGGCCTTTCCTGAGAAACCAGGTAGTGGATCACCGCTGGCTCATGACAACTTCACAGACATATAATTCATTCACAATGACTGAACTTTTTGCCATTTTGGTTTTGGATGCACACATGGGATCTTTCTTTAGATCCATCAGTTGCTGAGAATCTAAGCCACAGCCTCACACAGAGCCAAGAGCCTGATCCAGACACATCCCATTCCAAAGCAATTAAGCAAAGAGACACAGGTGATGCCCATTCATTTCCATTTGAAAACTGTTTTCTTCAGGCTTCACAAAGGGGTGGCATGAGGCAAAGACAATAGGTAGGCAAAAGGCCCAAAGCAGGTTATATCCACTGAGACTTTCCTGGTCACACTGATATCTGACTTTTCTGATATGCTGCCCATTCCCTTCAGCTATCCAGTACATGGCCATGTCACAGACCTTGGGGTTAGTACATATCTTGGACACAAAACCATGAGCCTATTCTGGAGAGTGGCCAGAATTCAGGAAGAAAGCAGGGACTTATGAAGGTAGTAGGTGTTGCCCATCCATAAGGCAAGCCGCACTCCATTCATAAATTGGGCAGGATGAATGCTGGGAAGCTTTCTACTAGAAAGGACACATCCATTATTGCATTCTCTTTTCTCATGTCTACAACCACGGACACATTGGGATACAGGGATACACAGACATAGAAACACTCACCTTGTCAAACGACTTACTAGAAACATTTCACTCCAAACCAAACAAACCGCCTCTCTGATCTGGTTTCTTTGGCCAACTCTGTGAAGTTGTCAGGAAAAAAGTGTTGAGCAACTACCTGCTTTCTCAGGAAAAGTCCCTCTTCAGAGCTCTCCTGGCATTTGGCCATCCTCACAGCAGTAGTTACCGAGAAAGACTGACTCTGTCCTTGGTAAATCCAAACAAGTGAGCCCACTGGGACTGAGATTGGGACTGCCTCTTGGTGCCTGGCTTCTTGGATACCAAGTTCAGAATGTTCCATCACTAAGGAAATGAGGTATGTCACTTTCTTTGGAATTGAATGAGGCCACTGCCTTGGCAACCACATTGTCCTAAGAGTTGCTTCCAAGGGTCCCATGATATGGAGGCTTCCCCTACTTCCCGTGACACTTTCAAAAGTTAGAATGGTATATCATCCATAGGCACCCAGGAACAGCTCTCCAAAGAGGCCTGGTTTGATCCATCTTCTGCACAATAAGAAGAGAGAGGCTGATTCAGACACATTGCTTCATCCTGACCAGGTTGCTTGCCAGGGAATATGACTTTTGCTCTCTCAGGTCCTTCTTACCTGCCTAGAACTTCTCTGGGTATCATTTCTGTATGGATATTTCAGGGTATCAGCAGGTAGAAGATCCCCTACTTTCCTGTATTGTAAGAACAACTCTGTCCTTGCTCTTCTGTAAAATGAGATTGAGGGAACAGTGTATGTTTAGGGTTAATAACAGGTTCGATTTGGGTTAAGAAATATTCTATGCGATGAATAATGTTATTGGGAACCTGCGATATTTACAAGAATATAGAGGTGAAATATAAGGATGAAAACAGAAATCTAGGTATGATTTGAAGGCCAGAAGTGCATTGGTCCCTTGATTGGGATACTTAGCTTTGAATTATGTTCTCTAAAGATGTTTCAGATAATTCGATATACAATGGCATATGACCTTGTACCCAGGATGATTAAATGTAGAAGAGAACACCCAGTCAAAGAGAAATATTCAGTAGGATTAAGAAGATAGTCGGTAGGTTTAGGAAGAAGAGTGAGTATAGGATTTGGACCAAAAGTTCTTTAGCAGTAGGGTTTCGGTTAGAGAGGAAATGTAAATGTCAGCACATAGGAAGAGTTAGTCACTATGATGAACTGGGGAAAATATGTAGAAAAGCAGATATCAATAGAGACATTACAAAATCAGGCAAAGGAAGAAGTGAGGAATAGGGTTAGATATTTTCAACAGGGTTGAGTTTGAATATGTAATCTTAGGAAGAAACAAATATGTTGTCACCAATTGGATTGAAATTTGAGAGCATTAGGCAACCTGGACATGCATGTTTTTAGTAATCCTTGTTCATTTTCCACTTTGGCTTGGTACAATCATAAGTGTGATCTTTACATTTTTTGTCCAGAATATTACTGTGATAAAATATATATGTAGATCAGGTGACATGAGTATATCTTCCAACATTTCTGGGAGCAATATATTGAAGACATAAAATTAGTATTGGGCGTACAAAGAGGTGTACCCTATTTCTATGAATATAGAGATAAAGCATGCATAGACCATACTGTGAATATATAATATAACTTGTTCCAACTTTAAATAATGGATTGAACTGATATCTGAAAAATTACAGGAAATCTGATATTGATATACAATCATTCATTCCAACCAGTTATTCATCTAATAGTAATATTAGTGTTTTGGTTTATCATGAAGAGTGTGTGAGTTTTGCTTCAAAAGTGGTTTTGGAAATCGAAAATGAATTATATTGCCTACCTCTGTTAGGTTCCTGAAAACCATCAAGTGAGAATGGGGATCTTTTGGGTCAAATGAATTCTTCAAATCTCTGCAGAGGTGCTTGGTTTTCTCATGACTCCAATTCACATAAAGAATCTAAACCCCACAGTCACAAGGCCTCAAATTGGAGAAACGGAACAGTATTAAGAGCAGGCCTATTTGATCACTCTTAGTACACAGGAAGTGTGTCCAGGCCACCCTGAAGTTAGGCAAATGAGGTGCAAGGGAGATTTTTTTGGACATTGTCTTGGCCTACGCCCCTCATGGAAAACTCCAGCCAGAGGTTAAGATGAGTGTCTATATGGGAGAAGATGAGGGCCATGTGGGAGTGTTTTGGTTTTAATTGTTTTCATTTAAGTCTCGGTTGGAAGAGTTTACTGGGTCCACCTGGGCTTGAACTTTGGTGTTATTCCCCTTAGAGACTGAGTTCTGGAACTGACCTCAGAGTAGAATTGCCATGAATTGTGTTGGGATTTTAGGTGGCCAGGTATGAGAGTTTCCCTTGGAACCTGAGATCTAGGCCCTGGGTGGATTTGAATTGAGCACTGGGAATATCAGACAGGATATCACATGTTTTTTTTTCTTAAGGACTCGGCAGCCATAATTGAGATTCAAAACACACATGGACCTCACATTGTAGACCTCAATGGGCCTGGCTTCATGTGACCTTTTGGCCACTCTTGGGAAGCCTTGCCTGTGAGAGTGTTATATGTCTTTCTTTGAAATTAGCTTCCTCACCATTTAATGCTTCCTGAATGAATTGAAACTCACAGTGCCTCCAACTTCATTCGTGTAAAATTGCTAGATAATTAAAATAAAATTTTAGAAATTACCATGACCAGATGGCACGGGAGAAACTTTGGATGTCTTGTTTCTGATCATGAGTATACCAGACAGTGAGTTTATTGACTGGGTTTTAAGAAAATTGTGTAGAACGGAGATGCCAGTAAGTTGAAGCCTGGTGAGTAGTGGGCCTAGAGCAGTGTTATGGAAGTGTGTGATAAAACATCTGTGTTGGCGCCATGTGGATCTTCCATTGGCTTCTAAATGGCTTGTGACTGACATGGTGCAGCGAAGAGACCCATAAATATAAAGGCATCTTTTTATATGGAGAGGTTTCAGGGCAATGTTCAGAATCATGTTGCTATTGTCAAGGGGTCAAGCTAATTGGGATAGAACCCTGGTTGGTGCAGACCCTGTGCACCACACTTGACAAAACTGCCTTCAGCACTGTGTCCCATTTGAACTCGTTGTATTTGCTGAAGCAAATACCAAACTCCCAGTGCAGAAGCACGAACCATCACGAACATTGGAGTATGACAAAATAGCTTCACAGTCCAAATGGTGAGACACTTAGGACTCAGGACTGCACTTAGGCAGCAGTGCCTCATTTTAATTGGAAAATAAGTAACCATGCCTCCAGGTCTCATAGATGCAGACCCAGCTTTGATGGTCTCACTACAAAGGAAGCTAAAGCTCCTGACAAAAACATATATTTCAAGTGCCCAACCTCAGAGGCACATTCTCAAAAAGTCTTTAGGCCAGCAGAGCTCCATGTTTGTGGAGTGTTTAACCTGTCCCTTACTTTTAGAAACTCCTCTACCACCTCCAAAGATGTGAAATCTGGAGCATTTTTATTCCACATAGATATTCACAGATTTTCTAACTCTTCTCCTCTAATTGTGTCTTAGGTGAGGAGAAGGTAATGTTAAAGCATTGTTCTGGATTAGAGTGGGAAGATTTTTGTGTAGCATATATTTGCATACACATTGGATTCAATTTTCTAATTTCCATTAGAAATACTGAATCCCTGACACTAACCCATACACTACCAGACTCTGACTACTAATCCTAATATGATGGAGAAAAATTACCCAAACAGAATAGAAACACAAGCAGTTCAGAGGAGGCATGGTGTATAGTTGGGCTTGCCTTTTGCATGATACAGAGAAGCAGTTATAAATCTAGTCAATTGTTTGTTGAAATTGTTCTCCATGTGTTTTTAAAGTTAACAAATATGTGAATTCCTGTCTCTCTTTCTCTGTAACCAATTCAGTACATGTATTTTTACATGCATATATAGAATCTTACCAGGTACCTCACGTACATTCTTGTGAGGTGGCTGTCTTGGCAGATACAAATTGAGAGAAGAGATCACTCCTACTAAGACCTGTTGGAACTGAATATTCAACCTATGGGTGAGCTTCCTAGTTGAACAACATCATACATAAATCCATGATCAGTAAAATGAACATTTTTGGATCTGTGGATGATATATATTTTATGATGAATTTTTATTGACGTATATATTGGTAGTTTTTTCTGTGTGTGTGTTTTTTGTTTCCCTCAACTGTTCTGAAAAACAACTTCAGAGAGATAGGTTAAAGATTCATGCAAACCTCTGATGAGGGTTTCTAATATCTTAGTTTTGGTCTATTTCTGCTTCTAATTGGGTCATTTTTTGTGTCTCATGGACCAAGGAAGTGGTTCCTGTGCCCACCCCTGCAGCAATTCCTATTCCTAATAAAATGGCTAAAGTGAGGGATATATGTTACCAGTGGAAACGGGTTGTATGCCCCCCTATTTGGTCTTCAAATGAACATGCATCATGATAGAGCACTCTGGGAATCATCTGCACCATTACACATTTAATCACATCTCTTGATCATTTCTTTAAAACATAAACAATGTTTAATTATATAGAATTATGCTGTTGTAGGGACAGCAAGGCAAGGCACCTAAGATAGCATCGAAGACAGTGAAACCGTTCTATTCGGTTGCAACCGGATTCAGAAGGCATTGCTTCTGTTGTAAACAATTAATCCCCTGAAACCCAAGTTTAGTTAGTTTCAGAATTTTGTACCCAACATGTAAGGAAAGGGGCCCAGAAGTTCACTGTCTGCAGAAGTTCAAAAAAGCAGTTTTTGTTTCTGTTTTTTCCTCTATTCTGGGAAAGTTAACTTTTCAAGGACACCTGGGAGGGGGAGAGCTTTTACTTCCGTTTCTTATTTTCACCCGGCCAGCTGTTACCATGGAGCCCTGTTGGTAACTTCTTTACCTTAGAAATGTAGCCATCTCTGTGAAGCCCCAGCTCAAGACCAGAGGCCTTGTTCACATATTTTGTGAAAAACAAGTATGGGGGTGTCGAGCTTAGGAGTGATGATTTTTTTAGCCCGTGGCCAAGAAAAACAGGGCAACATGAATAGAGGAAGATTATCTACATTGAACTCTTTTATAGGGACTCTTTTTCTAAAAGTCTTAAAGTCAGCCATGGTGAAGACTTCTGGATAAGGTCAGTTAAGAATTTTCTGTGGGCCTGGTACAGAGGGGGAAGATGGGGAAGGTGGGGCTGGGAGCAGCTCCGAGAATCTGAGAATAAGGAAGGAGAGATGTAAAAAAAAAAGAATGGAAAAGGGGTTTGGGATTTTCCTAGCAACAAAAACTTGAGCAGTAGAACAGGTAGAGCAAAGGGGAAGACGGGAGTGAGTATCCCAAAATGCATGTGATGGACTTTAAATTCTTAGTAAACTGTTTTCAGTGATAACAAAGCAACTTAAATACCATTTTCATTACATCTTGGATAGGGGTAGGATGGCTCTCCTCAGCTGGTTTGAACTTTGGGTTAGCTGGTAATAGGACCTGGTGGTACCCGGTGCGGGCACTGACAGGAGAAGAGAGGAGTGAGTAGGTGGAGGGGTGCCTCAGTACCGGCTACAAGCAAGGGGGCAATGGTCTGAGAACAGGCAGAGGTTTGTGGTTTTGATCTAATAATTGGACGGGAGAAATCAGGTTGCTGAGGTGGGAGTGAGAGCAGAGACTCTGGAGCAGAAGGCTGAAGGTGAGGATCTATTGGATAAGCATATTTCAGGTTGTGAGTGAAGGAGGTAAAAGGCCTCCACATAGGGGAATCTCCTTTCATCCTTTTGAGCACTTGCAGAAGTTAAAAAGGTCACGCAGAATTTGAGGATCTGGAGACCCCTCTGGGGGCCATAGGTTATGGTTATCTAATTGGTAATATGGCCAAGGCTGTGTACTGAATTTGATGAGGAGTTTGGGTTCCATCTGGCAGCCCCTGTATGATCACATCCCCAAGACTTACAGAAGAAGTCGGCTTTTCCCCCCACACAGCCATGACTGTTTGTGGCTTTGATAGTCGGCCGGGCAAATATAGTAATCTAGGCTAGCCAAACTGCATCTGGCTCACATATTCCTACATCCATAAAGTCTGTTTCCATTTTCTATGGTATGGAAGGGATTTAATGGAATTTCAGTGAGATCCTCTTAATCAGGGATATCCCAATAGGAAAGACCTATAGCCAGCTGACAAATGTCTGGGTGGAGAGATGGCCACGAGGTCCCTAAGGGGGCTGTATGCGAGATAGATTATTCTTCTTTTCCAGTAGTATTTGTGAACAGCCATCACTGCTGAACGGGCTGATGAGGGTTAGGACTACTTGTGGCCAATGAGTGAGTCTATAGACTTATCCAAACAGCGAATATGCAATTTGAAAGTGTTACCAGTCTTTTACAGTTTCTAGCCAGAGTCTGGACAGGGCGAAGGCTTGAGATGAGAGGTATGGATCCAGGATGTGATTTTGTCTGCCTTTACTGCTGTAGGGGTTATAAGTAGCACCTGGTATGTTTCTTTCCAGCGAGGTTCCAGGGATGACACCTGATGTCATCTTACGTAGCTGAAGTCTCTTACTTGATATCGATGTGGAGTCCCCTCGTCCCCAGTTTGGTAGGCAGTGGCCAGCTGTTTTCACAGGTATCCCTGTGTTCTTTCAAGAGCTTTAAGTCTGTAAATCAAGGGGGTGTGGAAGGGATCCTTAGGTCTTAGAGTTGGGGTTAGGTCCCTTACTGGAGGAGCGGCACCATAGAGAATTTCACAGGGGTTGAGGTTACTCAAAGAAACCGAGGGAGTATTTCTTGCATGAAACACTGCATAAGGCAGGAGCATAGTCCAATCTTTTATGCTGGTCTCTAAACTTAATTTCATTAATGTCTCTTTAATGGTTCTATTCATTCTTTCTACCTGTCCTGAACTCTGGGCTCTATAAGCACAATAAAACTTCCAATTAATCCCCAGGTTCCTGGCTAATCCCTGAATTACCTGGGTCACCAACGCTGGTGCATTATCAGACCCTATTACCGTGGGCAGGCCGTATCTTGGAAAAATATTTTCCAGGATCTTCTTGACCACCATTTGCGCTGTTTCTTTTCTTCTTTTTCTTTTTGTGGGGAAGGCTTCAATCCATCCTGAAAATGTATCTACAAAGACTAGGAGATATTTATGTCCATATCTTGATGGCTTAATTTCAGTAAAGTCCACTTCCCAGAATTGTCCTGGTCTGGTTCCTCATTGGTGCTTTCCTGCAGGAAGCTTGGAAGGGTAATCATAAACCAATTGATGGACCCGACAGGCTTTTTATATTCATTCAGTTATTTCCTTTTGCTGTGAGTCTGTTAGTGGAAAACTCTGTTCTTGATACTTCAGAAATACCTGCAGTTTCTTTGAACCAAGGTGAGTGAGTTGATGTGCATTTTCTACTGATATAGTTAGAGCCGTGATTATAGGAGCTTTTACTGAAGGATTTAGAAATTCTATTTAGGGGCCTTCAGGGTTAAAACTTATTTTGGCCCGGAGCTTGGTGAGGAGATCTCTGCCCATTATTGGGGCTGGGCATTCTGGGATTACTAGGAAGGAGTGATGGATTTTTTCCTTTCCCCAGGTCCATGGTCCTCTTAGTTGTCTATGCCTGATATTTACTGCCGTTAGCCCCTTGAACTAGAGAACTTTTATTTGATAGAGGGCTCAATGGGGCTTTAAGGACTGAGTATATTGCCCCTGTATTCACTTCAAAGTTTTCTGGGGTCCCCTCTACTTCAAAAGTTACCCTGAGCTCGGGGAGGGTATCTGAGCCTGACTTTCATAGTCATCCTCCAAAGTCAGAATGGCTGGCTGGCATGGCTGTCTCCTTCTAGAGCACTCTTTGGCCCAGTGTCCTTTTCTTTTACAGTAGGCACATTGATCTGAGGCCAGGGGTGGCCTCGTGTGTGGGACCAGGTATCCCTTTCAGTCTCCCTGTTTCTTAATTTCTGGCCCTTTTGGTGTTGTGACCAGGACCTTAGTCAACGCCTTAGTCTGCCTTTTGTTTCGTTTATCCTCCCTTTGCTCATTTCTCTTCCTCAGTTTCTCTCTTATAGAATACTTTCTCGGCTTCTCTGACTAAATAGCTCAAAGTCATATCTTGTAATCCATCTAAGCATTGAAACTTTCTTTCAATATCCAGGAAAGCTTGCCCAATAAAGGCCATTGTGACAGATGCCTTTTGATCCTCTGCCTGAGGATCGAAAGGAGTATATCTCTTATATACCTCCATAATTCTCTGTAGAAACAGAGAGGGAGATTCATCAGGCCCTTGAATAATCTCTCTTACCTTGGCCAAATTAGTTGTTCGCCTAGCAGCCGCTCGGATACCCACTATTAGAAACCGGTATAAGTGGACGGATGCTTTCTACCTTCAAAGGTTTTGGGGTCCCAGTTGGGTTGGTTCAAGGGAAAGCTGGCTTTGATTATGTTGGGAAGGTATGTCAGTCTCCCATCTGGTCCGAGGATATTTTTTTCTAGCTTCCAGGAGGATTCTCTTTTGTTCCTCTGTCATGAAGTGAGTCCCTAGGAGTTGTTGACAGTCATCCTAAGTATGTGGGTGTGAAAACATCAATGACTCAACCAGACCTGTGAGCCCGGTGGAATCCTCGGAAAAAGGGGTATTGTTATTTTTCCAGTTATATAGGTCTGAAGAGGAGAAAGGCCAATATTGGTAGGCTTGCATTTTCCCCCAATGGCCTTCGTCAATCATTGGACCGTAGGGACATAGGGGGAGCACTGCGGGACTTCCAGGCTTTTCAATCATTCTCCGCCAGCGAGTTCCCTTAGCCGGGCCAGCTTCCTCCTGAGGAGGAGGAGCTGTGTGTGCCGCGTGGGAGTTATCTGGAGGGTACTGGGCCAGCTTAGCTTCCTCCAATGGCGGAGAGGCTGAGTCAGCTGCAGGGGAATCACTTAGCGCGTGTTGGTGGTTGGGGGACGAGGGAAGGGAATAAGGAGGGGGAGGAGAGTCCAGTAGAGTCAAATCTTGTGACTCAGGGAGAACAGAGCATGGAGGAGGAGGAGGAGCAGAGGGTTTGAGAGATCATGGGGGAAGGAGTAGGAGCGGGGGCAGGGATAAGAAAAGGCTTCACCCATGGAGGAGGAGATTTGCAGAGGTCCTATCAAGTTAAGATATATGGCTGTTCATCCGGATGGCTATGTGTGCCCGGCTGTAAGACAATATCTCCTGACTTATTAAAATAGTGGGAAGTAGAAATATCCTTCTTGGGTCCATCTGACTCCAAAGGTGGGCCATTCTGAGGCACAGAGAGTCTGGCAGGTCTGGCGTTTTACTGAAAATGAAAGATTCTGAGCCCTTAAGCAAACTTTGGTCCAGTGATCAAAGGTCATGGACAGGGGCATTGAAGTGCTGTGTCCCATAATTAAAGATACACAAACAGTGAATGCAAAGACACAGGACACAGACAAGACAAGACAATAAAGACAAGCAATGGACATCCGAAACTGAGACCCGGACTGAGTAGCTGGTAAAACCCGACGGGCTGGCAATACCGAATCTGAAACAAAGTATCACTGAGTGGAGGAAACTATTGTGCCTTGATTTCTTGAGTCCTTTGGGGCATCCTCCAGGGACGTGGCCTGTGGCTCTGTGACACGTCTGTTAGCCACCGTAGGAGAGAGCTCACGCTCTTCATCGACAGCCATTTTGCCAAGCCCTTACCTTTAAACTGAAATCAGAAAGAGGCGCCTTACTTACCCCGAGAGGAGCCCATTAGGGTCTCTTTCTGCCGCTGCTAGAACTCGGTGGAACCTCCATATGTAAATGTCAGGCGAGCATCGAAGTAAGAGACCACCAAAAGACTGTCTCATGAAACAACAAATGGTTTATTGGGGGTCCACTATGCTGGGGCTCAGAGCTCACTTGAATAGAGTAGAGAGCCCTGAGAACAGTTTAAGCAGAGCTTATATACTTTCCTTGGGGAGCGCAGGGAGGGAAGTTTACTAATGGGTAAGCGTGAGTGGGCAGTTTGCATGCAACCGCGTGAGGGAGTACATTCTACACTTTGGCAGTTGGGGACAGTACATTCTGGGAACAAGATTAGCAAACAGTTCTCAAGATTTCAACAGTGTTTTGTTAAGCATACAGAAAAACAGGAAGTGACAAGTACCTATTTTATTAACCTTTCACTACCGACTGTCCTTTTTGACTGGATGTTTACTTCTACATTCAATTATCCAAGATACAAGGTCCCATGCCATTGTATATCGATTTATTCAAAGCTAAGTATCCCAATCAAAAGCCCAATGCCCTTCTGGGCTTCAGATGTTACTTAGATTTCTGTTTTCAAACATATATTTTAGCAGAAAGATTCCTAACTCAAATTGGACATGTTATTATCCCTAACCATACACTCTTACCTCAATCTAACTTTACAGAGGACCAGAGACAGAGTTGGTCTTACAATACAGGAATGTAGGGGATCTACCACCTGCTGAGAGCCTCAAAGGTCCATGCAGAAATAATCCCTGGAGAAGATGTAGGCACCTCTGTAGGACCTGAGAGAGCAAAAGTCATCTTCCATGGAAAACAACCTGGTCAGGGTGAAGGGTTGTGTCTGAATCAGCCTCTCTATTCTTAATATAGAGAAGATGGACCAAATGAGACCTGTGTGTAGAGCTGTGCCTGGGTGCCTATGGTTGATATACCATTCTAACTTGTGAAAGTGTCACAGGAAGCAGGGGCAGCCTCCATCTCATGGGACCAGTGGAAGCAACTCTTAGGACAAAGTGGTTGCGAAGGCAGTGAACTCATTCAGTTCCTGAAGGAAGTGACCTCACCTCACTTCCTTCGTAATGGAACTCTCTGAACTTGGGATCCAGGAAGCCAGTCAAACAGTGCCAGTCCCAGTCCCAGTCCCAGTGATCTCACTTTTTGGGTTTCCCAAGGACAGATTCAGTCTTTTTTGGTACCTACAGTTGTTAGGATGGCCAAATGGCAGGAAAGCTCTGAAGAGGGGCCTCTCCTGAGAAAGAAGGTAATGGCTCACCACTGGTTCCAGACAACTTCAGAGACTTGGCCAAGGACACAAGATATGAGACAGGACAGGACATTTCGGGGGAACCTAGAATGGCCCACAGTCAGAGGACACTCCAGATAGTCACAGACCTACTTGGGGGAAGGAGGTGTTTTTGTGGGTGTGGGTGTGGGTGTGGTGTGGGTGTGAGTGTGGTTTGTCTCATGTTCTGAGAATAGGTAGGAAATGAGGTTTGTTTGGTTTGGACTGAACTGTTTCTAGTAAGTCGTTTGACAATGCGAGCGTTTCTGTGTCTGTGTATCCCACTGTGACTGTGGTTGTAGACATTAGAAAAGAGAATGGATCAATGGATGTGTCCTGTCTAGTAGAAAGCTTCCCGGCACTCATCCTGCTTAATTTATGAGTGGAATATGGCTTGCCTTATTGATGGGCAACACCTATGATCTTCCTAAGTTCCTGTTTTCTTCCTGAAATATAGCCATTCTCCAGAATAGACTCATGGTTTTGTATCCAAGATATGTACCACCTCCAAGCTCTGTGACATGGCCATGTACTGTATAGTTGAAGTGAATGGTGAGCATCTCAGAAAACTCACATTCCAGTGTGACCAGTAAAGTCTCAGTGGAGAAACCCTGCTTTGCGCCTTTTGCTTACCTATTGTTCTGTTGCCCTGAATGTCAGGAAAGTCTTTGCCTCAGGCCAATGCTTTGTGAAGCCTGAAGAAAACCTTTTTCAAATATAAAAGAATGGGCATCAACTGTGGCTCTTTGCTTAATTGCTTTGCAAAGGGATGTGTCTGAATCAGCCTCTTGGCACTTTGTTAGGCTGTGGCTTAGATTATCAGCACCTGATGGATCTTAAGAAAGATCCCATGTGTGCATCCAAAACTAAAATCGCAAAAAGAGCAGTAATTGTGGATGAAGTCTTTCGCCTTCCTCTGTAAGGTTCCTGATATCAATCAAGTGAGAATAGGGATCCTTTAGGTCAAGTGAGTTCTTCAAATCCCGGCAGAGGCTAACCCATAGGTGCTTGGGTTTTCTCATGACTCTAATTCACATAAAGAATCTAAACCCCATAATCAGTAGGTCTCAAATTCGAGAAGTGGATCAGAATTAATGGCAGGCCTATTTGATCACTCCTGTTTGACACGAAGGGTGTCCAGGCCACTCAGAATTTAGGTAAATGAGGGGCAAGGGAGCGTATTTTGTACACTGTCTTGGGCTGCGTTCCTCATGGAAATCTCCAGCCAGAGGTTATGATGAGTGTCTACATGAAAGAAGATGAGGGCCATGTGGGAGTGTTTTGGTTTTAATTGTGTTTATTTTTGTGACAGTTGGGAGGGATGACTGAGTCCACCTGGGCTTGAAGTCTGGTGTGTTTCCCCTTAGAGACTGAGTACAGTCAATCCTGTATGTGCCCTGATGTGTCCTATAAAGAATGGATCTTTTCTGTCCCAGATTAGACATTGTATAATGGAAATCAAAGAGAAAACAGTAGAGGAAGGGGAAATCCTTCCATCATCTTCAAGGGATACTATAGCATTAACTATATACCTACTATCGGAAAATAAATTTAATACAGAATCTTTAAACATGACTAAAACTTGTAATTCTGAATTAAGCTCTACCTTTTGAGCTGATTGTTTGGGTACTAAAAACGTAGAAGTTTGATCAGGTGTAACTATTGCTGATGTGCCATTATTTGACCCATCAGTGAATATATTTGGAGCATTCATGATAGGTGTTTTCTTGTCATTTTTGGAAAAATTACAGGATGTGATGACCAAAAAGACAATAAAAGATTAGAAGGTAAGTGGTTATCAAATGAAACATTAGATTTACACATAATTATTGCCCAAGTATTTAACTCATTAGCTAATTCATCAATTTGATTCATAGTATATGGAGTAATAATTTTATTGGGAGAAATTCCAAATACTCCCTTTGCTGCTTTTATTCCTATGAGGATTAATTGTCCCTCGGCCTCAGGATACCTAGTAATAATAGTGTTAGAAGAATAAGATAAATGTATCCATAATAATGGACATTCTTGACAAAATACTCCCATAGGAATATGTTTTGTTGGTAGTACAATAAATAATCAAGGCAAAATTATATCAACTCTATCCAAATGCATTTTATCCATATATGTTTCAATGATTTTTAATGCCTTTCTTTCTTCAGGCGTTAACATTCTGGGTGAATTTGGATCTGATGGACCTTTTAGGATATCAAATAAAGGTCTCATCTCTCCTGTTGGTACACCTAGATACAGCCTTATCCAATTTATGTCTCCTAATACCTTTTGAAAGCCATTAATTGATTTGAGTTGATCTACTCGTATTTGAATATTTGGTGGACTGACCAAGGTTGAGAATAATAGAACTCCTAAATAATTAATTGGAAAATTTAATTGTACCTTATCAATTGCTATCTCTAGATTATAATTTTTTAATAAGTTTGTAAGTGTGGCATAACATTCTAGCAATAGGTTTTTAGCTTTGTGTGCTAATAATATATCATCCGTATAGTGAAATATTTGTAGTTCAGGATTTTCATTTCTAAGAGGCTCGATTACTTTGTTAACATAAATGTGACACATAGTTGGGCTGTTAGCCATCCCTTGAGGGAGTACTTTCCACTCATACCTCTGATCAGGACCTTCATGAATAGTAAATGCAAAACGTGGACTATCCTCAGGAAGAATTGGAAATGAAAAAAAAAAACTTTAGTATGTAAAACTAAAACATACCAAGTTTTTGGCAAAGCAGACAATTGAGGAATTCCTGATTGAGCAGGTCCCATAATAACCATCTCATTATTAATGGCTCTTAAATCTTGAAATAATCTCCATTTACCAGATTTCTTTTTGATGACAAAAATGGGAGTATTATGGGGAGATACAGAAGGTTTTATATGTCCTTCCGCTAATTATTGTTTCCCCAGGTCATGGGCTGCTTGTATCTTTTCTTCAGTCAGGGGCCACTGAGGAATCCATACAGGTCTTTCTGATTTCCAAGTAATTTTCATTGTCTCAGTGGCCCTTTCTGAGAATTCAACCCATGTCTGTCTGTTCCTTGATCTATTTGTATTGGTGCTACTATAACTTGTTCTTGTTTTTCTAAACTTTTTCCTTTCCTAAAACCTTGTCTAGCCATAATTGTGGGTGCATTTTGATTGATGTTATTTGTTAATGTCAAACCTAATTGATCTAGGACATCTCATCCCCATAAATTTACGGGAAGATGATCCAATACATATGACTGTATAGTTCCTTCACATCCTTCAGGATGCTTCCAATCTAATACAATTGCACCTTTATGGGGATTAGTTGTTACTCCTAGGCCTCGAAGCATTTGAGTGGCTTGTTGTAATGGCCAATGTTTTGGCCATTCTTGACGAGAGATGATGCTAAGGTCTGCACCTCTATTCAGTAGCCCATTAAAATCATGTCCTTGAATATTTAGTTTTAGCATGGGGCGAGAATCTAAATTTAAAGAAAGCATAGCCAAATCTACACCTGTGGAGCCTAATCCCTTGAAACCTCTTTCTACAGCACGACTGGAAAATTAATTATGTAGGCTGGGTATTATAAGTAACTGTGATATTCTATCTCCTGGTGAAATTACTGATATATCCTTTGGAGAATTGGCTATAATTTTTATTTCGCCTTCATAATCGGGATCAATTACCCAAGGACTTTTCATAAGTCCTTTTAGATTAAAAGAGCTGCGTCCCAATAATAAGCCTACAGTTCCTTTGGGAAGAGGTACTTTCACCGCTGTGGTAATGATTTAAACCCCCATCTCTGGAGTTAGTACTGATCTGGCGGAGGTGCAGATGTCCAACCCTGCGTTCCCTCTGGTTTGTCTGATGAGGGATCTGATGGACAATGTGTCCTGGAAACTACACTGATGGGGTTGCTGTGTTAGTCCAGTGCTCCGTATATTTGTGGTTTTCGGCCCCAGAACATTGGGACCCCCTGTCCATTTTTTGGCAATGGAGCCCAATGCCTTTCTCCATGGTATCGTGGATAAACACCTGGTCCTTGTTCATTTTTTGATAATGAAGTACCCTCTATGGTGGTTTAAGAATGGCATTCATTAGCCCAATGACTCCCTCTACAGCATCGTGGGCAAATACCCAGTATTCTACTCCTTTGATACCTAGTTTTTTTAAAACCTCCTCCTATTGGGCAACTCCTTTTAAAATTTCCTGTTTACTCACAATTGTATCATGTTCATGGCCTGGCATCTAAAGCCTGTTTTACTGCAGCTGCCACAATTTTCCCTTGTTCATTGATGTCTCTGGCATCTAAAGCCTGTTTTACTGCACCCTGCCACAACTTGCTCTTATTCATTAATGTCTCTACATAATTTAATATATGTGTTCAAATATTCATGTTTCCATGGTCTAATGATATCTCTGCACCAACGATTCACTTTGTCATAAGCCAGTTGTTTTATTAATGGCATTGCTTATTCTTTATTTCCCAAAACTTTGGTAGCTGTTTGAATAAGCCTATCTACAAATTCAGCCTAAGATTCATTAGCTTCTTGTATTACCTTAGATAATTTACCTTGTAAACCTCCATGTCCTAGTATAGTCTTCCATGCCCTAACCACCTCTGCAGCAATTTGTGGGTATATGCCAGGATCATATGCAATTTGTTGGTGCTGATCCTCATAAGGTCCCTTTCCTAACAACATATCTAGATTTCTCTGAGGATAACCAGCTGCTGCATTTCACCTAGCCGTATCCTTGCAAAATTCCTCATTGGCAACCTTCCATAACAGGTATTGACCTCCATTTAGCACAGCTTTACACATATTAGCCAAATCTGCTGGCGTCATATTCAAGTTGTTAATGGATTCGACCAAGCTTGAAATGAAGGGTGCTTGAGGACAATAGGTTGTTACAGCCTCTTTTAGCTGCTTCACTATTTTGAAATTTAAAGCATGGTGAATTCGCTGCCCTCCTACCTCAAACACAGGGCATGTTAATAGTTGAGATGCTGTCTCAGGATCCGAACTATCAACTGCGGGGGTTGGGGGCCTCCCAGTATATGGAGGTGGCCTTGTTATTTGGACATTTACATCCTCTGGTGATAGAAAGGTGTTAGTAACAGTCTTCTGTAGAGGTGGCACTGTTGGTTGGACACTTACGCCCTCTGGTGATAGAAATTTGTTAGTAGCAGTCTCCTTTTGTAACTTTCCCCCTGATGGCATTTTCTTCTCTAAGCTTTGTTCCTCTATCTTTGTCTGAACTGAAAGCTTTGGACTAAGCAAACCAGATATGAACGTCCACAATGGCAATGTGCCAACTGGCAGAGTGCCTGGGCTTTTCTTTTCTCCTCTTTTTAAATCTTCACCATGATGGTTCCTTTGTGATATTAAAAAGCCATGGGCTACATTTTTGTATTGTATCAACGTATGCCCTGACTGTTCTTGATTTTACTGAGATGCCTCCTTCCTCTAACAATTTACTTAACACTCTTTCAGTTTGTTTTTTTTCTAATTTCTGATCCCGTATTTCTGCTATAATACAACCCAACAAGATGACGCCAAACAAAACTGAGACAGAATGAAATAAAAAGGGAACGACAAGAAGTCATTATGGCATTTCTATCCTCCTGATATGTGCATCCATCCTTTCACCCTATCTGTTTCTCAGACGTAAATAGTTTTTCCTCAGATGTGAGCGGTTTTTTTTTTCCATCTCACTCATCTCCATGGGCAGGCAACTTGAAACAATAGTGAAGCAAAACAAAAGAGGAATCTTAAAATGTCTACCCATCCTCTCGCCCTTCCCTCAGGGGTGAGCAGTTTACCTTATCACTTACCCTCAGTTGCTCCCCATGCAAGCCAGCAAATGCTGCTGTCTGGCTGGGCACGATTCAGGAGCCACTTTTTAAAAGAAACAAACTTTATTTTAAGAACAACACACGCCAAACAAAACAGCTCCTCAGGAAAAACCCTCAGAGCCCAACTGCCACCACTGGCTTCCTTGTAAAGTCTCTGTCACACCCACAAGCCTCTCCACCTCCCACAATCCTCCTGCTGTTGAGGATAATTTGCTGGGTCAAAGGGCGAAGCCAAAAATGTCACCCAATGAGCAGCTCCGTGGTCTAAAAGGGCAGGGAAACAGCCCAATGAGCATCAACGCAGAGGAGCCAATGAGATAGATGTTGCTGGGGCCACTGTGAGACAATCATCAACTGGCAGTCTGGAAGGGCGGGTAAAGAGCTCAATAAGAATCTCAAATGAGCATCACCACAGAGGAGAAAATCAGCTAGATGTTGCTGGGGCCGATGTGAGCCAATAATCATCTGGCACCTGGAAATTTGCGGGGAGCTGGAAGTTTGCTGGGGCCCCTTCAGCTGTGGCTCTCAACAAATTCCTGTCTCCTTTCTCTGTAGACTATTCCTCACATGTATTTTTATATGCACATATAGAATCCTACCTGTTATCACACGTACATTTTTGTGAGGTGGCTGACTAGGCAGATACAAGATATGAAAAGAGATCACTCCTCCTAAACGCTGTTGGAACTGAAAATTCAACATATGGGTGAGCTTCCTAGTAGAAAAACATTATGCATAAATCCATTTTGAGTGAAATAAATATTTTTTGCATCTGTGAATGATATATAATTCATGATGAATTTCGATTGGCATATATATTGCTAGTTTTTAATGTCTGTGTGTGTGTGTGTTTGTGTGTGTGTGTGTGTGTGTGTATGTATATATATATATATATATATATATATATATATATATATATATATACTCTCCAAATTTTTCAAAATATGAAATATTTGAGTCTTATTATACACGCCTTAAAATAATTAATATTCATTTATGTGGATTTATGATCAACATTTCACAAGATGGTTCTCAGAAATATTCATCCACCTGAAATACATATTTGTTTCCTAGTACTGAAAACTAACTTCAGTGAATGGTGCATACAAATGCAAATATTTCTACAGAAAAAGCCAGTTTAACATCAATGCAAGCAGTTTCCTCTGGGACATGATGTGTATTTTGTGGTTCATTTTTATTGAACAGTGGTACATTACTATTTCTTCATTTTATGCACATGATAGGATATATATTTCATCCACAAGTTCACAAATTTATAGGCATTTGTTTAATTTTCAATCACTTCCTGCTTCAGAACACATATATTCCTCCAGGTTTCTTGACTGGTCTTTTCATGAGACTTCTTTCCAAACACATTATTTTCGATTTCCATAATCATTTTTGAAGCAAAACTCACACACTCTTCATGATAAACCATAACCCTAATATTACCGTTACACGTATAACTGGTTGTAATCAATGTATGTATATCAATTTAAGATTTCCTGTATATTTTCAGATATCAAATCAATCCACTATTTAAAGTTGGAACCAGTTAAAATATTTATTCACAGTATGGTCAATTCATGCATTATTTCTATATTCATTGACACAGGGTACACCTCTTTGTTACCCCTATACGAATTTATATATCTTCAAAATATCGCTCCCAGTAATGGTGGAAGAAATACTCATGTCACCTGATTTACACATACATTTTATCACAGTAATATTCTGGACACAGAAAGCAAAAGTCACTCTTATGATTGTACCAAACCCTAAAAGGAAAGTGAGCATGGATTACTAAAAATATCCATGTCCAGGTTGCCTTATGCTTTCAAATGTAAATCCTCTTGGTGACTATATATTTGTTTCTTACTAAGATTATATATTCAACCTCAAGCCTGTTGAAAATATCTAATCCTATCCATCAATGTATACTTTGCCTGATTTCTTAATATCTCTATTGACATCTGCTTTCCTACATATTTTCCACAGATCATCATTGTGAGTGACTCTTCACATGTGCTGAAAATTACATTCACTCTCTTATTGAAAACGTATTGCTAAAGAACTTTCGGTCCGAATCATATACTCACTGTTGTTTCTAGACCTAGCAACTATCTTCCTAATCTACCGACTTTCCCATTTTCACTGGATGTTCTCTTCGACATTCAATCATCCAAGGTACAAGGTCCTATGCCATTGTATATCGATTTATCTGAGACATCTGTGTAGAACATAATTCAAAGCTAAGTAACCCACTCAAGAGGTCAATGCCCTTCTGGGCTTCAAATCTTACCTAGATTTCTGTTTTCATACTTATATTTCACCTTTATATTCTTGTAAATATCGCATGTTACCAATACCATTATTCATCCTGCAGAATGATTCATAACCCAAATTGAACGTGTTATTAACCCTAACCATACACTGTTCCCTCCATCTAACTTTACAGAAGAGCAGGGACAGTGTGACCAGGAAAGTCTCAGTGAAGAAACCCTTCTTTGGGCTTTTTGCTTAGCTATTGTTCTGTGTCTCTGAATGTCAGGAAGGTCTTTGCCTCAGGCCACCCCTTTGTGAAGCCTGAAGAAAACACTTTTCAAATGGAAATAAATGGGTATCACCTGTGACTCTTTTCTTAATTTCTTTGGAAAAAGATGTGTCTGAATCAGCCTCTTGGGCCTGTGTGAGGCTATGACTTAGATTCTCAGCACCTGATGGATATAAAGAAAGATCCCATGTGTGCATCCAAAACCAAAATGGCAAAAAGTTCAGTCATTGTGGATATAGTCTCTTGCCTTCCTCTGTTAGGTTCCTGACCTCCATCAAGTGAGAATCTGGATCCTTTTGGTCAAATGAGTTCTTCAAGCCCTGAAGAGGTGCTTGGGTTTCTCATGACTCCAAATCACATAAATAATCTATATCTATCAGTCAGTAGTAGTCAGTCAATATTGCTCCCAGAAATGGTGGAAGAAATACTCATGTCACCTGATCTACATATACATTTATTCACAGAAATATTCTGGACACAAAATTCAAAGTTGAGATTTATGATTGTACCAAAGCCTAAATGGAAAATGAACATGGATTACTAAAAACATCCATGTACAAGTTGCCTAATGCTCTCAAAAGTCAATTATATTGGTGACTACATATTTGTTTCTTCCTAAGATTATATATTCAAACTCAACCCTGTTGAAAATGTCTAAGCCTATCTCTCACTTTATAATTTGCCTGATTTCATACTGCCTCTATTGATATCTGCTTACCTACATATTTCCCCAATTCATCATTGTCACTGACTCGTCACATGTGCTGACATTTAAATTCATTTTCTAACCGAAACCCTATTGCTAAAGAACTTTTTTTCCAAATCTTACACTCACTCTTCTTCCTAAACCTACCTACTATCTTCCTAATCCTACCGACTATCCCTTTTTGACTGGATGTTCTCTTCTACATTCAATAATCCAAGGTACGAGGTCCTATGCCATTGTATATCGATTTATTTGAAACATCTGTGCAGAACGTAATTCAATGCTAAGTATCACAATCAAGGGCCCAATGCCCTTCTGGGCTTCAAATCTTACTTAGATTTCTGTTTACATACATACATTTCACGTCTATATTCTTATAAATATCACAGATTCCCAATACCGTTATACATCCAGAAAATTGATTCCTAACCCAAATCATACCTGGTATTAACCCTAACAATACACTGTTCCCTGAATCTTACTTTACAGAAGAGCAGGGACAGAGTTGGTCTTATAATACTGGAAGGTAGGGGATCTTCTACCTGCTGAGAGCCTCAAAGGTCCATGCTGAAAGGATCCCTCGAGAAGATGTAGGCAGCTATGAAGGACCTGAGAGAGCAAAAGCCATCTTCCATGGCAAACAACCTCGTCAGGATGAAGGGTTGTGTCTTAATCAGCCTCTCTCTTCTTAATGTAGAGAAGATGGACCAAACCAGGCCTGTGTGGAGAGCTGTTCCCAGGTGCCTATGGTTGGTATACCATTCTAACATGTGAAAGTGTCACAGGAAGTAGGGGAAGCCTCCATCTCAAGGGACCCCTGGAAGCTACTGTTAGGACAAAGTGGTTGCCAAGGCAGTGACCTCATTCAGTTCCTGAAGGAAATGAGCTCACCTCACTTCCTTGGTGATGAAACTCTCTGAACTTGGGATCCAGGAAGCCAGGCAGACAGAGCCAGTCCCAGTCCCACTCCCAGTGGTGTCACTTTTTGGATTTACCAAGGACAGAGTCAGTCTTTCTTGGTACCTACAGATGTGAGGATGGCCAAATGCCAGGAAAGCTCTGAAGAGGGGCCTTTTATGAGAAAGCAGGTAGTGGCTCACCACTGGCTTCTGACAAGTCTCAGTGAAGTAAACCTGCTATGGGACCTCTGGTTACCTATTGTTATGTTGCCCTGAAGGTCAGGAAGTTCTTTGCCTCAGTCCAACCCTTTGTGAAGCCTGCAGAAAACAGTTTCCAAAAGGAAATGAATGGGCATCGTCTGTGGCTCTTTGCTTAATTGTTTGTAAAGGGATGTGCCTGAATCAGCCTCTTGGCCCTGTGTGAGGCTATGGCTTAGATTCTCAGCACCTGATGGATCTAAAGAAAGATCCCATGTGTGCATCGAAAACCCAAATGGGCAAAAGAGCAGTCATTGTGGATGAAGTCTCTCGCCTTCCTCTGTAAGGTTCCTGACCTCCACCAAGTGAGAAGAGTGATCTTTGGGTCAAATGAGTTCTTCAAAGCCCTGCAGAGGCTAGCCCATAGGGGCTAGGGTTTTCTCATGACACCAATTCACATAAAGAATATAAACCCCACAGTCAGAAGTCCTCAATTTGGAGAAGCGGGCAGTATTAATGGCAGGCCTAATTGATAATTCCTGGTTCACAACAAGGGTGTCTATGCCACCCTGAGTTTAGGCAAATGAGGGGCAAGAGAGCTTATTTTGGACACTGACTTGGGCTGCTCCCCTCATGCAAAACTCCAGCCAGAGTTTATGATGAGTGTCTATATGGAAGAACATGAGGGCCATGTGGAAGTGTTTTGATTTCATTTGTAGATATTTGTGTGGTGGTTTGAAGAGATGACAGGGTCCACCTGGGCTTGAACTCTGGTGTGATTCCCTTTAGAGACTTAGTCCTGGAACTGACCTCAGAGAAGTATTGCCATGAATTGTGTTGGGATTTAAGAGGCCACGCATGAGAGTCTCCCTTGGAAACTGAGATCTAGGTCCAGGGTAGCTTTGCATAGTGCACTGCGAATCTCAGCCAGGATATCACATATTTTTTTTTAGAGACTTTTCAACCATAGTTGAGAGTCAGAACACACATGGACCTCACCGAGTAGACCTCAATGGCACTGGTTTCATGTGACCTTTTGGCCACTCTTTTGGAAGCCTTGCCTGTGAGAGTTCTCCAGAGCTTTCATTGAAATTACCTTCCTCAGCATTTAATGGTTCCTGAATGAATTGAAACCCACTGTGCTCCAACTTCATCCTTGAAAAATGGCTACATTAATACCATGAAATTTTTGAAATTTGCATAACCAGGTGGCACTGGAGAACCTTTGGATGTCCTGTTGCTGATCATGAGTATACCAGACAGTGCCTTGATTGACTGGGTTTCATGAAAATGGTGTAGAACCGAGATGCCAATAACTTGGAGCCTGTTGAGTAGTGGGCCTAAAGATTTGGTGAGCAGTAGTGTGATAAAACACCTGTGGTGCAGCCATGTGGATCTGCCAATGGCTTCCAAAAGGCTTGTGACTGACATGGTGCAGCCAGCAGACACTTCTATGTAAAGGCATCTTCTTATATGGAGAGGTTTCAGGGCAATGTTCAGAATCAGGTTGCTATGGTCAAGGGGGCAAGCTATGTGGGATAGAAGCCTGGTTGGTGCTTTCCCTTGCAGACCCTGACCCACCACACGAGACAGAACTACCTCCAGCACTGTGCCCCAGTTGAACTCCTTTTATTTTGTGAAGCAAATACCAAACTCGCAGTGCAGAAGCAAGAAAAACCAAGAAAAGTAGAGGATGACCAAATGGCTTCACAGTCCACACGGGGATAACCTTAGCCCCCAGTGTCCACAGTTTACCTACAAAGAGAGAATTCAGCACTGCTGCCTCAGGTACATTGGAAAATAAGATACAATTAATTCCAGGTCACATGGATGCAGACCCAGCTTGATGGTCTCATTACAAAGAAAGCTAAAGCTGCTGACCGCAACATATATTTCAAGTGCCCAAACTGAGGCAGTTTCTCTAGAAGTCTTTAAGCAAGAGAAGGTGTACCAAAACAGGCTTGTGTGGAGATCTGTTCATGGGTACCTAGAGTTGATATACCATTCTAACATGTGAAAGTGTCACAGGCAGTAGGGACAACCTCAATTTCATGGAACCCTTGGAAGCAACTGTTAGGACAAAGTGGTTGCCAAGGCAGTGACCTCATTCAGTTCCTGAAGGAAGTGACCTCATCTCACTTCCTAGGTGATTGAACTCTCTGAACTTGGGATCCAGGAAGCCAGGCACCGAGAGCCAGTCACAGTCCCAGTCCCAGTGGTCTCACTTGTTTGGATTTACCAAGGACAGACTCAGTCTTTATTGGTATCTACAGATGTGAGGAAGGCCAAATGCCAGGAAAGTTCTGAAGCGGGGCTTTTGCTGAGAAAGCAGGTAGTGGCTCCCCACTGGCTCCTGAGAACTTCACAGTGTTCGCCAAGGAGACCAGATCTGAGACAGGACAGGGCATTTCGGGGGAACATATTATCCCCACAAGTCAGAGGACACTCCGGATAGTCCCAGTCCTACTTGGGGGAAGGAGGTGCCTTTGTGGGTGTGGTTTTGGGTTTGTGTTTTTTCTCTCATTTTCTGAGAATAGGTAGGAAAGTCAGTTTGTTTGGTTTGGAGTGGACTGTTTCTAGTAAGTCATTTGGCATGGCGGATATTTCTAAGTCTGGGTATCTCACTGTGTCCATTGTTGTAGACTTTAGAAAGGGAATGCTTCAATAGATGTGTCGTGTCTAGTAGAAAGCTTCTCAGCATTCATATTGCTCCATTTATGAATGGAGTGTAGCTTGTGTTATCGATGGGCAACACCTGCTTTCTTCCTAAGTTCCTGTTTTTTTTCCTGAATTCTGGCCACTCTCCTGAATATGCCCATGGATTTGTGTCCAAGATATGTACCACCTCCAAGCTTTGTGACATGGCCATGTACTGGATAGCTTAAGGGAATATCGAGCATCTCAGAAAACTCAGATATATGTGTGAGCAGAAAAGTCTCATTGGAGAAACCCTGCTTTGAGCCTTTTGCTTACCTATTGTTCTGATGCCCTGAATGTCACGAAGGTTTTTGACTCAGGCCACCCCTTTGTGAAGCCTCAAGAAAACACTTTTCAAATGGAAATGAATGGGCATACCTGTGGCTCTTTGCTTAATTGCTTTGGAAAGGGATGTGTCTGAATCAGCTCCTTGGCCTTGTGTGAGGCTGTGGCTTAGATTCTCAGCACCTGATGGATCTAAAGAAATTCCCATGTGTGCATCCAAAACCAAAATGGACAAAAGAACAGTCATTGAGATGAAGTCTCTAGACTTCCTCTGTAAGGTTCCTGACCTCCATCAAGTGAGAATAGGCATCCTTTGGGTCAAATGAGTTCTTCAAAACTGCAGAGGCTAGCCCATAGGTTCTTGGGTATTCTCATGACTCCAATTCACATAAAGTATCTAAACCCCAGAGTCAGTAGGCCTCAAGTTGAAGAAGCAGAGCAGTATTAATGGCAGGCCTATTTTATCACTCGAGGTTCACAGGAAGGGTGCCCAGGCCACCCTGTCTTAGACAAATGAGGGGCAAGGGAGCTTATTTTGGACACTCTCTTGGTCTACGCCCCTCATGGAATCCTCCAGCCAGAGGTAATGATGAGCGTCTATATGGAAGAAGATGAGGGCCATATGGGAGTGTGATTCCCCTTAAAGACTGAGTTCTGGAACTTACCTCAGAGAAGCATTGCATAAAAGAGTGTTGTGATTTTAGGAGGACACACATGAGAGTCGCTGTTGGAAATTGAGATCTAGGCCCAGGATGGCTTTCACAGAGCTCGGGTATTCTAAGCCAGGATATCAAATTATTTAATTCTTAAAGACTTTGCAGGCATAGTTGAGAGTCAAAACACACATGGTCCTCACATTGTACACCTCAATGGGCCTGGATTCATGTGACATTTTGGCCACTCTTTGGGAAGGTTTGCCTGTGAGTGTTCTCCAGAGATTTCATTGAAATGAGCTTTCTCACCATGTAAAGGTTCCTGAATTAATTGAAACCCGCAGTGCCTCCAACTTCATCCTTGAAAAATGGCTAGATAAATACCATGAATTATTTGAAGTTCCCGTGACCAGGTGGCACTGGAGAACCTTTGGATGTCCTGTTGCTGATCATGATTGTACCAAATAGTGCCTTGATTGACTGGGTTTCGTGAAAATTGTGTAGAACAGAGATGCCAGTAAGCTGGAGCCTGCTAAGTAGGGGACGTAGAGCAGTGGAATGTAGGTGTGTAAATAAATATTTCTGGTAGGACCACCTGCATCTGCCATTGGCTTCCAAAATACTTGTGACTGACATGGTTCAGGCAGCAGACCCTTATATGTAAAGGAATATTTTTATATGGAGAAGTTTCAAGGCAATGTTCAGAATCAGGTTGCTATAGTCAAGGGGGAAACTATGTGGGATAGAAGCCTGGTTCGTACATTCTCTTGGAGACCCTGACCAACCACACGTCACAGAACTCCCTAAAGCATTGTGTCCCAGTCGAACTGCTTGTATTTCGTGAAGCCAATACCATACTCCCAGTGCAGCAGTAAGAAACACCACGAAAAGTGGAGGATGATAAAATGGCTTCACAAAACACACAGGGAGACACTTAGATCCCAGTGGCCACAGTTTACCTACAAAGAGAGAATTCATTACTACTGCCTCATGTTCATTAGAAAATAAGGATCCATGTCGTCCAGGTCACATAGATGGACCAAGATTTTATGGCGTCACTACAAACAAAGCTAAATCTCCTGACAATTACATATATTTCATGTGCCCAACCTCAGAGGAAGTTTCTCAAGAAGTCTTTAGGCCAGCAGAGCTCCATGTTTGTGGAGTGTTTACCCTCTCCCTTACTTTTGGAAACTGTTCTACCACCTCCAGTGTTGTGAACTCCTGAGTATTTTCCATTCCACATATGAATTCAGAGATTTTCTAACTCCTCTCTTCTAATTGTGTCTTACATGGAGCGATGGTAATGTCAAGGCATTGTTCTGGATGAGAGTGGGAAGTTTTTTTGTGTGTAGTACATGTTTGCATACACATTAGATTCATTTTCCTATTTTCCATTTGAAATGCTGAATCCCTGACACTAACACATACCCTATTAGACTCTGACTACTAATCCTAATATAATGGAGAAAAAGAAAACTAACTGAATAGAAATACAGGCCTTTAATAGGAAGCATGGTGTATACTTGGATTTGCCTTCTGCTTTATCAAACGTATGTGCTATAAATCTAGTCAACTTTTTGTTGTAATATTTCTCCATGAGTTTTTAATGTTACCACATATGTAAATTCCTGTCTCCCTTTCTCTGTAGCCTGTTCAGCACATGTATTTTTTTATGCATATATTATCCTACCTGGTATCACATGTACATTCTTGTGAGCTTACTGACTTTGGAATATAAAAATTGTGAGAAGAGATGACTCCTCCTTAATACTGATGGAACTGAAAATTCAACCTATGGGTGAGCTTCCTAGTAAAAAACATAATAAATAAATCCATGTTCAGTAGAATGAATATTTTTGAATATGTGGATGAATTATATTTTATGGTGAATTTCGATTGGCATGTATATTGCTACATATTAATATGTGTGTGTGTGTGTGTGTGTGTGTGTGTGTATATATTCTCCAGATTTACCAAAATATGAAATATATGTGTCTTATTATACACTCCATAAATTTATTCATGTTCCTGCATGTGTATTTATAAACAACATTTCACAAGATTATTCTGAGAAATACTCAACCACCTGAAATACATATTGGTTTCCTAGTACTGAAAACTAACTTCAATGAATAGTGCTTACAAATCATAATATTTCTACAGTAACTCACCTATTTTAACATCAATGCAAGTAGATTCCTAAGGGACATGCTGTGTATTTTGAAGTTCATTTTTATTCAACACTGGTACATTACAATTTCTTCAGTTTTTGGACATCATAGGATACATTTTTTGATGCACAAGTTCACAAATTTATAGGCATTTGGTTCACTTTCAATTACTTCCTATTTCAGAACACATGTATTCCTCCATGTTTCTTTACTGTTCTTTTCACTAGAGTTTATTCTAAACACATTATTTTCGATTCCATAATCATTTTTGATACAAAACTCACACACTCTTCATGATGAACAGAAACCCTAATATTACCATTAGATATATAAGTGGTTGGAATGAATGTGTGTTTGTATATATATATATATATATATATATATATATATATATATATATATATATATATATATATATATAAGATATCCTATATTTAAAGTTGGAACCAGTTATATACTTTATTCACAATATGGTCTATTCATGCATCATCTCTATAATCATCAAAACAGGGTACACCTGTTTGTATCGCCAGTAACTACTGATGTGAGGAAGGTCTGAAGTGGGGCCTTTCCTGTGAAAGCAGGGAGTGGCTCACCGCTGGCTCCTGACGGCATCACAGAATTGGCCACGGAGACTAGATCTGAGCCAGGACTGCCCATTATGGGGTACTATATTATGGCCGACTAGTCAGAGGACACTCCGGAGAGTCACAGACCTACTTGGGGTTCTGTGTGGGTGTGGGTGTGCGTGTGGGTATGTGGTTTTGTCTCATGTTCTGAGAATGGGTAGGAAAGTTGGATTGTTTGGTTTGCTATGAATTGTCTCTAGTAAGTCGTTTGACAAGGAGAGTGTTTCCATTTCTGTGTCTCCCACTGTGTCCGTGGTGGTAGACATTAGAAAAGAGAATGCATCAATAGATATGTCCTGTCTAATAGCTTCCCAGCACTCATCCTGCCCAATTTATGTATGGTCTGTGGCTTGCCTTATGAATGGGTAACAAGTACTACCTTCCTAAGTTCCAGTATTCTTCCTGAATTCCAGCCAATCTCAAGAATAGGCTCATGGTTTTGTGTCCAAGATATGTACCACCTTCAAGCTCTGTGACATGGCCATGTACTGGATAGCTGAAGGGACTGGCGAGCATCTCAGAAAATCAAATATCAGTGTGACCAGAAAAGTCTCAGTGGAGAAACCCTGCTTTGGGCCTTTTGCTTGTTTATTCTTCTGTTGCCCTGAATATCAGGAAGGTCTTTGCCTGAGGCCATCCCTTTTTGAAGCCTAAAGAAAACAGTTTTCAAATGGAAATGAATGGGCATCACCTGTGGCTCTTTGCTTAATTGCTTTGGAAAGGGATGTGTCTCAATCAGCCTCTTGGCCCTGTGTGAGGCTGTGGCTTAGCTTCTCACCAACTGATGGATCTATAGAAAAATCCCATGTGTGCATTCAAAACCAAAATAGCCAAAATAGCAGTCATTGTGGATGAAGTCTCTCTTCTTCCTCACTAACGTTCCTGACCTCCATCATTGAGATTAGGGATCCTTTGGGTCAAAGGAGTTCTTCAAAGCCCTGCAGACACTAGATTATAGGTGCTTGGGTTTTCTCATGACTCCAATTAACAGAAAGAATCTAAACCCCAGAGTCAGTAGGCCTCAAAATGGAGAATCAGAGCAGTATTAACGGCAGGCCTCTTTTATCACTCCTGGTTCACAGGATGGCTGCCCCTGCCACACTGATTTTAGCAAATGGGGGCAAGGGAGCTTATTTTGGACACTGTCTTTGGCTCCGCCCCTCATGGAAACCTACAGCCAGAGTTTATGACGAGTGTCTATATGGAAAAAGATGAGGGCCATGTGGGAGTGTTTTGGTTTTAATTGTGGTCAGTTGTGTGGCCCTTGGAAGAGATGACTGTGGCCACCTGGGCTTGAACACTGGTGTGATTCCCCTTAGAGACTGAGTTCTGCAACTGAACTCAAAGAAGTATTGCCATGAATTGTGTTGGGATTTTAGGACTCATGAGAGTCGCCCTTGGAAACTGAGATCTAGGCTCATTGTGGCTTCGCAAAAAGAACTGGGAATCTCAGGAAGGATATCTCATTATTTTATTCTTAAACACTTGGCAGACATTGTTGCAAGTCAAAACACACATGGACCTCACATTGTGGACCTCAATGGGCCTGACTTCATGTGACCTTTTGGCCTGTCTTTGGGAATCCTTGCCTGTGAGAGTTCTCCAGAGCTTTCATTGAAATGAGCTTCCTCTGCATTTAATGGTTCCTGAATAAATTGAAACCCACAGTGCCTCCAACTTCATCATTGAAAAATGGGTAGATAAATTCCATGAAATTTTTGAAATTCTCATGACCAGTTGGCACTGGAGAATCTTTGGATGTCCTATTTATGATCATGAGTGTACCCGACAGTGCCTTGATTGACTGGGTTTCATGAAAATGTTGTAGAACAGAGATGCCAGTAATTTGGAGCCTGCTGAGTAGTGGGCCTAGAGCAGTGGTGTGCAGGTGTGTGTTAAAACATCTGTTGTAGGATCATGTGGATCTGCCATTGGCTTCCAAATGGTTTGTGACTGAGATGGTGCAGCCCCCAGAACTTTGTATGTAAAGGCATCTTGTTATATGGAGAGGTTTCATGGCAATGTTGAGAATCAGATTGCTATGGTCAAGGGGCAATCTATGTGGGATTGAAGCCTGGTTTGTGAATTCTCCTGCAGACCCTTACGCACCACATGTGACAGAACTCCCTCCATCACTGTCCCAGTTGAACTCCTCGTATTTTGTGGAGCAAATACTAAACTCCCAGTGCAGCTGCAAGAAACACCACGAAAAGTGAAGGATGACCAAATGGCTTCACAGTCTAAACTGGAGACACTTAGCCCCCAGTGGCAACAGTTTACCTGCAAAGAGAGAATTCAGCACTGCTGTGTCATGTTCATTGGAAAATAAGAAACTATGTCCTCCGGGTCACATAGATGCAGACCCAGTTTTGATGGTCTCACTAAAAAGGAAGCTAAAGCTCTTGACAACAACATATATTTCAAGTGCTCAACCTCAGAGGCAGTTTCTCAAGAAGTCTTTAGGCTTGCAGAGCTCCATGTTTGTGGAGTTTTTACCCTGTCACTTACTTTTGGAAACTCCTCTCCCACCTCCAAGGTTCTGAACTATTGAGCATTTTCCATTCCAAATGTGTGTTCACAGATTTTCTAACTCTTCTACTTTAATTGTGTCTTACTTGGGGTGAAGGTAATGTCACAGCATTGTTCTGAATGAGAGTGGGAAGATTTTTGTGTAGCACATATTTGCAAACACATTGGTTTCATTTTCCAATTTTCCTTTCAAAATATTGAATCCCTGTGTTTCAGGGGTAGAAGAAATTCTCCTTCATAGAATAGCCTGACACTTACAAGAAACAGCCCCCTGGGAGACATCCTGCCTGGGAGACATCCTGTAGCAATATTTCTCTCTGAGACTTCCTAAAGCCATCTCTCTTCCTGAAACATCCTGAGGTTATCTCACCTTGTGAAGACATCCAGGAACTGCCGATAAGAGAACTTTCCCATCTCCAGCATATAAATCCCCTGTGTGAACAATAAAAGTATGCAGCTTGATCAGAACTACAGTCATGCTGTCATCTCTAGTGTCTCTTGTCCCTTCATTCCTCCCCATCTATGTTCGCTGCCCACGTTGATGTTTCCTGCCGGCCGGGATATCTGGCGCCCACCAACTGGGGCTCGAGCCTTTGACAGACTGGAAAACCCGTTCTCCTTGAAGACTTGGTCTAGTGGAGCTCGCGATTGCCTCAGCAGATACCACCGAGAAACAGATCCAGGAGGAGAGTGGGGATGACGCACAGTGAGTGACCCACCATGGGACAAGCAGTTTCATCACATGATTTGTTTTTGTCAGCCCTCAAGGAGTCCTTCAATACATGGGGTGGCGCATGTTAAGAAAAATGACTTAAATTTTTTCTTTTCATACATAGGAGAATTGTGTCCATTGTTTCCCCTTGAAGGGACCATTGATGGTAAGCAATGGCTTAGAGTAGGAGACTGTTTAAAAGATTTTTATGAATCCTTTGGCCCAGAAAAAGTGCCTGTTCCCACCTTTTATTACTGGAACTTCATTAATGAAATTCTTAAAAGTTCACCCTTTGACAATGGTACCTTAATACTTGTCAGGATTGGGGAAGAGACTACACAAACGACCTTTCGTCCCCCCTTGGCATGCCCATTAGTTAGTATAGACATAGACCCTTCTCAGTCTCCCCAGGACCCTGGGAACCTTCCTGGTGCCCCTCAAAATACCACCCTACTGAATAAGGCTCCAATGGTTACCAACCGCCTTTATCCAGTTTTAAATCCCAGAGACACATTGACCCCTGGGAAGGAGGCTACCTTGGAGAAGGAAGCAGCTCACTACCATTCAGAAGACCCGCCACCTCTCAGGAACCTGCCACAGGCTATAGGACCTACACATCCACCTCCCTCCTCCATTCCTCCTGCCTTTTGTGCTCAGGCCCTTCAGAACCTGACTGCCCCCCCCCGATATTTTTTCCCAACTTCCGTTTCCTAACCTGGCTCCCTTGCGAGAGTCTCCCCAACATAGGTGGGAACAGATCCAACTTTTAAAAGAATTAAGATCCCTTGATTCTGAGCTCTGCTCATTAGCCTTAGGCACAGAGTCAATGCAAGGTGGCCCACTGCGGTCTAATAAAAAGGCTAAGCCGCTGCATCAGCCTGTTCTCACCTTCCCAGTCACCCGCAGTCAGATAGATATTCTTGCCCAGGCTGAGGTCAAAGGCTTAGACGAGGACCAAGAGGGGGAAGCGGGGGAAATGGATCAAGGAGATCAGGACTCAGAGGATGAGGAATTCACCCCTAGGCAGGAAGGAACCCAGAGTGTCTACAAAAACTTAAGCCTGCGTTTTCTTGAAAAACTTAAAAAGGCTTGTGCTCACTATGGCCGCACTGCACCCTACACAGTGGCTTTATTAGAAAGCCACAGCACAAAATGGCTTACTCCCAATGATTGGAAATTTCTAGCCCGAGGTACCCTCAGTGCTGGAGACTTCCTGTTATGGAATGCAGATTTCAAAGAGCACTGTCAGGAAACTGCTCAAAAAAATTTAACTAAGGCCTCCTCTAAATCCTGGATTTATGTTAAGCTAGTGGGCAATGCTCCTTTTGACACTAACCCTAAACAGGCGTGTTTCCCTGCTCGACTTTTGGCGCAGATTAAGACTGCTGACTTACATGCTTGGAGACGCGTCCCTCAAAAGGCCTCAGCTACCACTTCCCTGCCAAAAATTCGACAAGGGCCTGACAAGCCTTATAACGACTTTGTTCCCCGGCTTAGCCTAGCCGCGAAATGCTTGCTTGGACCAAGGGAAAGCGAAAGCACCTTTGTAAAATATTTTGCCTTTGAAAAGGCCAAGCCAGCATGTCAGGATGTTCTTCGACCACATAAGGTTAAAGGGAAACTTTCTGACTTTATTAGACTCTGTGCAGGGGTGGGTGCAACCCATGCCATGGGTCTCGCCCTAGGTGCCACCTTTACCAAGGCCTTTCACAATCCTGGCTCATGTACTTGCTTTACTTGAAAACAACCTGGCCATTTTACACACGATTGTCTGACAGGCAAACAAAGCCTAGGAATAGCGTCTCCTCAAACTGGGATTAAATCGCCCCCAGCTACTCTTTGCCCTATATGTGGTAAAGGTTATCACTGAGCCAGTGAGTGTAGATCTAAGACAAATGCCCTCGGCAGCCTATTTCTTCCTGCTTCTCGGGAAACTCCCTGTGGGGCCAGCCCCTTGCCCTGACCTCCCGCAGTACAAACCCAGGGGCATGAGGTTTTTTCCCCCCCAAACTCCCAAGCTACCTCAAAGTCCTTCTTCACAATTTCCTCCCTTCAACGAGCCACCCCAGGCAGCGCAGGATTGGACCTCTGTGCCACCACCAATACAATATTAGACTCAATCCAAGGGCCCCAGCTAATACCCACTGGAATTATATGTCCCCCTCCATCTCATACGTGTGCACTGATTCTTGGAATAGCCTCTACTACCTTATAAGGCGTTCAGGTCTTCCCTGGCATTATTGATAATGATTTCACTGGAGAAATAAAAATACTGGCCACAGCTATTAATGGAGTTGCAGCCATCCCCGCAGGAAGAAGACTTGCACAATTAATACTCCTTCCCTTGGATTCAGGAGGCACTTCCACCACCGATTGGCATATATTGCTACTTTTTTTTTCTTTTATTGGTTGTTCAAAACATTACAAAGCTCTTGACATATCATATTTCATACATTAGATTCAAGTGGGTTATGAACTCTCATTTTTACCCCAAATACACATTGCAGAATCACATCGGATACACATCCACATTTTAAATAATGCCCTATTAGTTACTTTTGTATTCTGCTACCTTTCCTATTATCTTCTATTCCCCCTCCCCTCCCCTCCCATCTTCTCTCTCTACCTCATCTACTGTAATTCATTTCTCTCCTTGTTTATTTTCCCATTCCCCTCACAACCTCTTATATGTAATTTTGTGTAACAATGAGTTTCTCCCTCCATTACCATGCAATTTCCCTTTTATCTCAATTTCCCGCCACCTCATGTCTCTGTTTAATGTTTATCTTTTTTTCCTGCTCTTCCTCCCTGCTCTGTTCTTAGATGCTCTCATTATATCAAAGAAGACATTTGGTATTTGTTTTTTTTAGGGATCGGCTAGCTTCACTAAGCGTAATCTGCTCTAGTGCCATCCATTTCCCTGCAAATTCCATGATTTTGTCATTTTTTAATGCTTTGTAACACTCCATGGTGTAAAAATGCCACATTTTTTTTTTATCCATTCATCTATTGAAGCCCATCTGGGTTTGTTCCACAGTGTAGAAATTGTGAATTGTGCTGCTATTAACATCGATGTGGCAGTATCCCTGTAGTATGCTTTTAAGGACTTCAGGGAATAGTCCAAGAAGGGCAATAGCTGGCTCAAAGGGTGGTTCCATTCCCAGGTTTCCCAGGAATCTCTATACTGCTTTCCAAATTGGCCGCACCAGTTTGCAGTCCCACCAGCAATGTACAAGAGTACCCTTTTCCCCACATCCTCACCAGCACTTGTTGTTGTTTGACTTCATAATGACTACCAATCTTACTGGAGTGAGATGGTATCTTAGGGTGGTTTACATTTGCATTTCTCTGACTGCTAGAAATAGTGAGCATTTTTTCATGTACTTGTTGATTGGTTGTATGTCCTCCTCTGAGAAGTGTCTTTTCAGGTCCTTGGCCCATTGTTGATTGGGTTATTTGATATCTTATTGTCTAATTTTTTGAGTTCTTTATATATTCTGGATATTAGAGGTCTATCTGAAGTGTGAGGAGTAAAAATTTGTTCCCAGGATGTAGGTTTCCTATTTACCTCTCTAATTGTTTCTCTTGCTGAGAAAAAAATTTTCAGTTTAAATAAGGCCCATTGTTGATTCTTGTTATTAACTCTTGTGCTATGGGTGTCCTATTAAGGAATTCGGAGCCCAACCTCACAATATGTACATCGGAGCCAACATTTTCTTCAATCAGACGCAGAGTCTCTGATTTGATATCTAGCTCATTGATCTTCTTTGTGCATGGCGAGAGGAGGGGATTTAGTTTTATTTTGTTGCATAATGGATTTCCAGTTTTCCCAACACCATTTGTTGAAGATGCTATCCTTCCTCTATTGCATGCTTTTAGCTCCTTTATCAAATATAAGATAGTTGTCCCTTTTTGGATTAGTCTCTGTGTCCTCTATTCTGTACCATTGGTCCACCTGCCTATTTTGGTACTAGCACCATGCTGTTGTTTTTACTATTGCTCTGTAATATAGTTTGAAATCTGCTGTCGCTATACCGCCTGATTCACGCTTCCTGCTTAGAATTGCTTTTGCTATTCTGGGTCTTTTATTTTTCCATAAAAATTTCATGATTGCTTTCTCTATTTCTACAAGAAATACCATTGGGATTTTGATTGGCATTGCATTATGCCTACAGAGAACTTTTGGTAATATCGCCATATTGATGATGTTAGTTCTGCCTATCCATGAACAGGGTATATTTTTCCATCTTCTAAGATCTTATTCTACTTCTCTTTTTAGGGTTCTATAGTTTGCATTGTATAAATCTTTCACCTATTTTGTTAGGTTGATTCCCAAGTATTTTTTTTTTTTAATTTTTTGAGGATATCATGAATGGAGTGTTTTTCCTCATTTCCATTTCAGAAGTTTTGTCGCTGATATACAGAAATTCCTTTGACTTATGAGTGTTCTTTTTATATCCTGCCACATTGCTGAATTTATTTATTAGTTCTAGTATTTTTTTTGTAGACTCTTTTGGGTCATCTATGTATAGAACCATGTCACTGGCAAATAGTGATAATTTAAGTTATTCTTTTCCTATTTTTTTTGCCTATAATTTCTTTCATCTGTCTAATTGCTCTGGCCAGTGTTTCGAGAACTATATTGAAGAGAAGTGGTGATAGAGGACATCCCTGTCTTGTTCCAGATTTTAGAAGAAATGCCTTCAACTTTTCACAATTCAGAATGATGCTAGCCTGAGGCTTAACACAGATAGCTTTTACAATGTCGAGGTAAGTTCCTCTTATCCCTAGTTTTTCTAATGTTTTGAACATAAAGGGATGCTCTAATTTTTCTAATGCTTTTTCTGCATCTATCAAGATGATCATATGCTTCTTATCTTTAAGTCTATCGATGTGGTGAATAATATTAATTGATTTCCGTATATTGAAACATTCTTGCATCCCAGGGATGAATCCTAATGATCATGGTGCACAATTTTTTTGATGTGCCTTTGTATCCGATTCGCCAGAATTTTATTGAGGATTTTTGCATCTAGATTCATCAGAGATATTGGTCTGTAGTTTTCTTTCTTTGTGGTGTCTTTGTCTGGTTTCGGAATCAGGGTGATGTTGGCCACATACAATTAATTTGGCAGAGCACCCTCTTTTTCTGTTTCCTGAAATAACTTGAAAATTATTGGTATTAATTCTTCTATAAAGTTTCTGTAAAACTGCGCTGTATACCCATCCGGTCCTGGGCTTTTCTTGGTTGGTAGTCTTTTGATTGCTTCTTCTATTTCATCCATTGAAATTGGTCTGTTTAAAATGTGTGTATCCTCCTGACTCCGTCTGGGCAAATCATATGACTTTAGAAATTTTTCGATGTCTTCACTAATTTCAATTTTATTGGAATATAGGTTTTCAAAATAATTTCTAATTGTCTTCTGTATTTCTGTAGCATCTGTTGTGATATTGACTTTTTCATCGCATATATCAGTAATTTGAGTTCTCTCTCTTCTTCTCTTCTTTAGCATGGCTAAGGGTCTATTGATCTTATTTATTTTTTTGAAGAACCAACTTTTAGTATTGTTAATTTTTTCAATAGTTTCTTTTGTTTCAATTTCGTTGATTTCTGCTCTGATTTTAATTATTTCTTGCCTTCTGCTACATTTGCTGTTGTTTTGCTCTTCCTTTTCTAGGACTCTTAGATGAAGTGTGAGCTCATTTATTTGTTTGTTTTTCATTTTTTTGAGGAATGACCTCCAGGCAATGAATTTCCCTCTTAAAACTGCTTTCATAGTTTCCCATACATTCCGATATGTTGTGTCTGTATTTTCATTTATCTCTAAGAATTTTTTGATTTTCTCCTTTATGTCTTCTGTAACCCATTGACCATTCAGTAACACATTGTTCATTTTCCATGTGATGTAGGATTTTTCCTTCCTTCTTTTATCATTGATTTACAGTTTCATTCCATTATGGTCAGATAAAATGCATGGTATTATCTCTACCCCTTTATATTTACTGAGGGTTGCCCTATGACATAATATATAGTCTATTTTTGAGAAGGATCCATGTGCTGCTGAGAAAAAAGTATATCCACTTGATGATGGTTGATATATTCTATATATGTCAGTTAAGTCTAGGTTATTGATTGTGATATTGAGTTCTATAGTTTCTTTATTCAACTTTTGTTTGGAGGATCTGTCCAATAGTGAGAGAGGTGTGTTGAAGTCACCCATAATTATTGTGTTGTTGTCTATTTGATTCTTGAACTTGAGGAGAATTTGTTTAACATCGCAGCACCATTATTTGGTGCATAAATATTGATAATTTTTATGTCTTGTTTGTGAATGATTCCGTTTAACAGTATATAATATCCTTCCTTATCCCTTTTGATTAACTTAGTCTTGAAGTCGATTTTATTGGATGTGAGGATGGCCACCCCTGGTTGCTTACGAGGACCATGTGCATGGTATATTTTTTTCCCAACCTTCCACCTTCAGCCTGTGTACGTCTTTTCCATTGAGATGTGTCTCATGCAGGCAACATATTGTTGGATTTGCTTTTTTTTTAATCCAACGTACCAGCCTATGTCACTTTATTGGAGAGTTTAAGCCATTAATGTCTAGAGTTACTATTGATATATGGTTTGTACTGCCAGCCATGTTTGATTATTTATGTTTATTTTTTAATTTAGTTAGTCTTCATGATTAGCTTTTCCCCCACCCTCTGTCATTACTGAGGCACTTCCCAGTGATGGTTTTGGTTGTTGTTTTTTATTTCTTCCTCGTGTAGTGTTTTGCTCAAGACACTTTGCAATGATGGTTTTCTGGCTACAATTTTTTTTAGCTTTTGTTTATCATGAAATATTTTTATTTCGTTGTCATACCTGAAGCTTAATTTTGCTGGACATAGAATTCTTGTTTGGCATCCATTGTCTTTCAGTATTTGAAATATGTTGTTCCAGGATCTTTTCGCTTTCAGCGTCTCTGATGAAAAATCTGTTGTTAACCTTATTGGTTTGCCCCAGAATGTCATCTGCCTCCTTTCTCATGTACCTTTTAATATTTTCTCTTTTTTCTGTATTTTGGATATCTTCATAACAATGTGTCTTGCCATTGCTCTACTGTGATTTTGTGTGCTCAATGTCCTGTATGCATCTACAATTTGTATATCCGTTTCCTTTTTTATTTCTGAAAAGTTTTCTGTAATTATTTTATTCAGCAGGTTACTCATTCCCTTGGTTTGAATCTCTGTACCTTCCTCTATCCAGATGACTCATAAGTTTGTTTTTTTAATGTTATCCCATATCTCTTGGATGTTTTTCTCATGATTTCTTACCAGCCTTTCTGAGTTGGCTAGACCCTTTTCAAGATGATATGTTTTGTCTTCATTATCTGATGTTCTAGCTTCTACTTGCTCCACTCTGTTAGTGATACTCTTAATTGAGTTTTTAATTTGGTTTATCACTTCCTTCATTTCTAGTATTATTGTTTGATTTTTTTTATAATCTCTATCTCCTGATAAAGATGCTTAACTTCTTCTTTTATCTGTTTATGTAATTCATTTTCAATGTGTTCTTTCACTGTTTGGATTTGCTGTCTCGTATCCTCTTTAAGGTTCCATTCCATCTGTCTAAGGTATTCCTTGAGTTCTTTATATGACCATTTTTCTCATGACTCTAGGTCCTCCTGAATATTTAGGCTGTCCTTCAATGTTTGTACTCCTTTTCTTTCTTGCTTTCTTATGCTGCTCATGTTACTTCTTGTTCTGTTTGACTGCTGAGTTACTGCTTACTCTTATAAATTTATTTGATGCTTGGGAGGAAAGATATTAGAAGGGAAGGGAAGAAGTCACTAAAGAGAATGAGAGTAGGCAGGTAGATCAAAGAAGGGGGAATAAGAAATTTGAAAAGACAAAGAAAAATATAGAAAATAAATAAAGAAAAAAAAATTTTTAAAAAATGATAATAAAAAATGAAAATTAAAATTTAAAATAATAATAATAATAATAATAATAAAATGAAAAAATTAGAAATATTAAAAAAAGTTAAAGAAGAACTACAAAAAAATGAAAATGAAAGAAAAAGAAAAAAATTAAAAATTAAAATTAAAAAAATAATAATAAATGCAGTCATAGAGTTCAATTAACTTCTCTTCCAGTAGGTGGAGCACTGGGCCAAGCTTCTCCTCTCAATAGGTGGGAACCAATCACTGTGCAGCAGCTCTTCCTCCCAGACTGGGCAAGTCTCCAATCCTGAGTGCCTAGGGCCTTCTCTTCTGTTTCCTCAAGCCAGGCCCCGCTCACCTGTGACACTCACCACAATACAGGCTACACGCCAGGTCTGCTGCTCCTGGGAGCCCTGTTTTCATGAATGCCTCGGCCCACTCTTTCTGTTTGCCTCCCTCAGACCCTAAGTTTGTAGAGCTTGGGGCTGAGAACCCCCAGTGAATTTGCTTGCCCTCCGGTAGCTATGCCCCCGGTAGCTCTTGCAAGAGACCTCAGTTGTCAGCACTGGTGGGAGCGGTAGCCAGCGGTTCTGCTCTGCAAGTCCCGCGACACTCCTGACTTCCTTGGTCTGGCTATCATGCTCACGGGAGACCTGGGAGGGGCCCTTACGGGAGAGCTGGGAGGGGCTCTTAAGGTTTCCCTGCTGTGTGGAGAGAGATGGCTAGGGGATTACACACCTGTCGTGCTGGTTTCAATTAAGTTATCTCCTCCGCCCATCACGTCAGTTCTCTGGCATGGTGGTATGCCATGCAAATGGTGAACATTCGTTCCCTTTGCCGAGTGACCAATGCAACGGGTGGGTCCTGACTGTCTCTCCCAAGCCCCATTTCAATCATGTGACCACTGCCTATGAAGGCTCACTTGGCTTTTAACTCTGTAAATACAGAAGGGCTGACCCGTTATTTCAGTGGGATTGTTAGTGCTGAGTCATGAGAAGCAGGCGAACCTGAGCTTGAATGCAGCCGATCTGTGCTCTGTGTGTGTTCTGAGGGGCCCAGACTGTTTTCCCTATATTCACGTCACGTCATCATTGACTAGTGATTCTGAGCAAACAGCATTTAGACAGTTTATGACTCCATATACCTGCACAGCTGAAGAGGTCAGAGACTTGATCTCTCTATGCCCGCCGCCATGTTGGATCTCCTATATTGCTATATTTTATTGTGTGTGCCTATGCGTGTGTGTATATATATATATATACTCTCCAGATTTTTTAAAATATGAAAAATATGTGTCTTATTAAACACTCCCTAAATTCATTCATATTCATGTATGTGGATTTATAATCAACTTTCCACAAGATTATTCTCAGAAATATTCATCCACCTGAAATACATATTTGTTTCCAAGTACTGAAAACTAACTTCATTAATGGTGCATACAAACCCTAATATTTCTAAAGTAACTGACCCAGGTTAACATCAATGCAAGTAGATTCCTATGGGACATGATGTGTATTTTGAGGATCATTTTTCTTTAACACTGGTACTTTACTATTTCATCAGTTTATGCAGACCATAGGATATATATTTCATACACAAGCTAGCAAATATATTGGCATTTGCTTCCCTATCAATCACTTCCTGCTTCAGAACACATGTATTCATCCATGTTTCTTGACAGGTCTTTCATAAGACTTCTTTCCAAACACATTATTTTCGTTTTTCATAGTCACTTATGAAGCAAAACTCAAACACCCTTCATGATAAACCATAATCCTAATATTACCATTAGATGTATAACTGGTTGGAATGAATGATTGTATAACAATATAAGATTTCTTATATATTTTCAGATATCAATTCAATCCATTATTTAAAGTGGAACCAGTTATATTATTTATTCACAGTATGTTCCATTCATGAATTATCTCTATATTCATAGACACAAGGTACACCTCTTTTTACCCCTAATACTAATGTATAGGGCTTCAAAATATTGTTCCCAGAAATGGTCGAAGAAATACTCATGTCACCTGATCTACATGTATATTTTATCACAGTAATATTCTTGACACAAAATGCAAAGGTCACACTTATGATTGTACCAAAGCCTAATAGGAAAGTGAACATGGATAAGTAAAAACATCCATGTCCAGGTTGCCTAATGCTCTCAAATGTCAATCTTATTGGTGACTACATATTTGTTTCTTCCTAAGATTATATAGTCAACCTCAACACTGTTGAAAATGTCTAATCCTATCACTCATTCTATAATTATCTGATTTCGTAATGTCACTGTTGATACCTGCTTTCCCACACATTTTCCCCAGTTCATTATTGTGACTGACTAATAACATGTGCTGACATTTACATTCACTCTCTAAACGAAACCCTATTGCTAAAGAACTTTTGTTCCAAATCATACACTCATTCTTCTTCCTAAACCTACTGAGTATCTTCCTAATCGTACTGACTATACCTTTTTGACTAGATGTTCTCTTCTACATTCAATCATCCAAGGTACAAGGTCCTATGCCATTGTGTATAGATTTATCTGAGACAATTGTGCAGAACATCATGCAACACTAAGTATCCGAATTAAGGGCCCAATGCCCTTCTCGGCTTCAACTCTTACTTAGATTTCTCTTTTCATACATATATTTCACCTATATATTCTTGTAAATATCGTAGTTTCCCAATACCAATATTGATCCTGCGGAATGATTCCTAACCCAAATCAAACCTATTATTAACCCTAACCACACACTGTTACCGCAATCTACCTTGACAGAAGAGCAGGGACAGAGTTGGTCTTACAATACAGGAATGTAGTAGATCTTCCACCTGCTGAGAACCTCAAAGGTCCATGCAGAAATTATCCCTATAGAAGATGTAGGCATCTATGAAGGACCTGAGAGACCAAAAGTCAACTTCCATGGCAAACAACCTAGTCAGGATTAAGGGTTGTGTCTGATCAGCCTCTGTCTCCTTAATGGAGAGAAGATGGACCAAACCAGGCCTGTGTGGAGCGCTATTCCAGATGACTATGGTTGATATCCCATTCTAACTTGTGAAAGTGTCACAGGAAGTAGGGGCAGCCTCCATCTCATGGGACCCTTGGAAGCAACTGTTAAAAAAAGTGGTTGTTAAGGCACTGACCTCATTTAGGTCCTGAAGGAAGTGACTTACCTCACTTCCTTGTTGATAGAACTCTAAGAACATTGGATCCAGAAAGCCAGGCACCCAGAGCAAGTCCCAGTCACAGTCCTATTGGGCAAACTTGTATGGATTTACCAATGTCATAGTCAGTCTTTCTTGGTACCTACTGATGTGAAGATGGCCAAATGCCAGGAGAGCTCTGTAGAGTGGCCTTTTCTGAGAAAGTAGGTAGTGGTTGATGGCTGGCTCCTGCAACTTCACAGAGTTGGCCAAGGAAACCAAATCTGAGACAGGGTACACCATCTCGGGGGAAATTGTATGGCCCACCAGTCAGAGGACACTCTGGATAGTCACAATCCTACTTGAGAGAAGGAGGTGCCTTTGTGCGTGTGGGTGTGGGCTTGTGGTTTTGTCTCATGTTCTGAGAATAGGTAGGAAAGATGGTTTGTTTGGTTTGGAGTGAACTGTTTCTAGTAAGTCATCTGACAAGGAGAGTGTTTCTATGTCTGTGTTCCTACTGGGTCCGTGGTTGTAGACATTAGAAAAGAGAATGCATCAATGGATGTGTGCGGCCTAGTGGAAAGCTTCCCAGCATTCATCCTGCCCAATTTATGAATGGACTGCGACTTGCCTTATGGATGGGCAACACCTGCTATCTTCCTAAGTTTCTGTTTTCTTCCTGAATTCTGGCCAATCTCCAGAACAGTCTCATGGTTTTGTGTCCAAGATATGTACCACTTCCACGCTCTGTGACATGGTCATGTACTGGATAGCTGAACCAAATGGTGAGTATCTCAGGAAACCCAGATATCAATGTGACCAGTACAGTCTCAGTGGAGAAACCCTGCTTTGGACCATTTGCTTACCTATTGTTCTGTTGCCAAGAATGTCAAGAAGGTCTTTGCCTCAGGCCACACCTTTTGAAGCCTGAAGAAAACAGTTTCCAGATGTAAATGAATGGGCATCACCTGTGGCTCTTTGCTTAATTGCTTTGAAAAGGGATGTGTCTGAATCAGCCTCTAGGCCCTGTTTGAGGCTGTGGCTTAGATTCTCAGCACCTGATAGATCTAAAGAAATATCCCATGTGTGAATCCAAAACCAAAATGGCAAGAAGTGCAGTCATTGTGGGTGATGTCTCTTGCCTTTCTCTGTTAGTTTCCTGACGTCCATCAAGTGAGAATAGGGATCCTTTGGGTCAAATGAGTTCTTCATAGCACAGTAGATGTGCTTGGGTTTTCTTATGACTCCAAATCACATAAAGTATCTATACCTGACAGTCAGTAGGCCTCAAATTGCAGAAGAAGAGCAGTATTAATGGCAGGCCTATTTGATCACTCCTTGTTCACAGAAAGGATGTCCAGGCCACCCTGAGTTTAGGCAAATGAGGGGCAAGGGAGCTTATTTTGGACACTGTCTTGGTCTCCGTCCCTAATGGAAACATCCAACCAGAGGTTATGATGAGTGTCTATATGGAAGAAGATGAGGGCCATGTGGGAGTGTTTTGGTTTTAATTGTGGTCATTTGTGTGGCGGTTGGAAAAGATGACTGGGTGCACCTGGGCTTAAACTCTGCAGTGATTGCCCTTAGAGACTGAGTTCTGGAACTGACCTCAGAGAAGTATTGCCATGAATTGTGTTGGGATTTTAGAAGGCCACACATGAGAGTCGCCCTTGGAAATTGAGATCTAGGCCCAGGTTCTCTTTCCACAGTGAACTGGTAATATCAGCCTGGATATCATATGATTTTATTCTGAAAGTCTTGGTAACCATATTGAGAGTCAAAAGACACATGGACCTCACATAGTAGACCTCAATGGGCCTGGCTTCATGTGACCATTTGGCCACTCTTTGGGAATCCTTGCTTGTGAGAGTTTTTCAGAACTTTATTTGAAATGAGCTTTCTCACCATTTAATGGTTCCTGAATGAATTGAAACCCACAGTTCCTCAAACTTCATCATTGAAAATTGGCTAGATTAATACCAAGGATTTTTTTAATATCCCATGACCGGGTGGTACTGGAGAACCTTTCGATTGGATGTCCATTTGCTGAGCAGGAGTGAACCAGAAAATGCATTGATTGGCAGGGCTTCCTGAAAATGGTGTAGAACACAGATGCCAGCAAGATGGAGCCTGCTGAGTTCTGGTCCTAGAGCAGTGGTGTGCAGGTGTGTGATAAAACATCTTTGGTGTGGCCATGTGGATCTGCCATTGTCTTCCAAATGGCTTGTGACTGACATGGTGCAACCAACAGACCCTTATATGTAAAGGCATCTTGTTATATGAAGAGGATTCATGGCTATGTTCAAAATCAGATGACTGGGTCCACCTGGGCTTGAATTCTGGTGTGATTCCCCTTAGAGACTGAGTTCTGGAACTGACCTCAGAGAAGTATTGCCATGAATTGTGTTGGGATTTTAGGAGACCACACATAAGAGTCGCCCTTTAAACTGAGATATAGCATTGAACTGCTCTGTCCCATAATGAAAGATACACAAACAGTGAAAGCAAAAACACACGACACAGACAAGACAAGACAATAAAGAGAGGCAATGGACATCCAACACTGAGAACAGGACTGAGTAGCTGGCAAAACCCAATGGGCTGGCGATACCGAATCGGAAACAAAATATCACTGAGGCGAGGAGACTATTGTAACTCAATTTCCCAAGTCCTCTGGGGCGTCCCCCAGGGACTTTGCCTGTGGCTCTGTGACACGTCTGTCAGCCACCGTCTCAGAGAGCTCACACTCTTCATTGACAGCCATTTTGCCAAGTCCTAACCTGAAACCTGAAACCAGAAAGAGGCAGAGGAAGAGACCACCAAGAAACTGACTCATGCAACAGCAAAGGGTTTATTGGGGGTCGACCATGCTGGTGCTCAGAGTTCACTTGAATACAGCAGGGGGCCCTGAGAACAGCTTGAGCAGAGTTTATATACTTTTCTTGGAGAGGGCAAGGAGGGAAGTTTATTGATGGGTCAGGGCGAGTGGGCGGTTTGTGTTCAACCAGGTGAGGGAGTAAATTCTGCAGTTTGGAAGTTGGGGACAACACATTCTGGGAACAAGATTAGCAAACAGTTCTCAAGATTTCAACAGTGTTTTGTTAAGCATACAGAAAAACAGGAAGTAACAAGTACCTAATTTTATTAACCATTCACTACCGACTATACATTTTTAACTGGGTGTTCTCATCTACATTCAATCTTCCAAGGTACAAGGTCCTATGCCATTGTATATCAATTTATCTGAGACATCTGTGCAGAATGTAATTCAATGATAAATATCCCAATCAAGGGCCCAATGCTCTTATGGATTCAAATCTTACTTAGATTTCTGTTTTCTTACATATATTTCACCTATATATTCTTATACATATCACAGGTTCCCAATACCATTATTCATCCAGCAAAATGATTCCTAACCCAAATCGAACATGTTATTAACCCTAACCATACACTATTCCCTCAATCTAACTTTACAGAAGAGCACAAACAGAGTTGGTCTTACAATACAGGAAAGTAGGGGATCTTCCACCTGCTGAGAACCTCAAAGGTCCATGCAGAAATGATACATGGAGGAGATGTAGGCAGCTATTAAGGACCTGAGAGAGAAAATTCAACTTCCATGGCAAACTACCTGGTCAGGATGAAGGGATGTCTCTGAATCAGCCACTCTCTTCTTAATGTAGAGAAGATGGACCAAAACAGGCCTGTGTGGAGAGCTGTTCCCAGGTGCCTATGGTGGATATACCATTCTAACTTGTGAAAGTGTCACAGGAAGTAGGGGCAGCCTCCATCTCATGGGACTCTTAGAAGCAACTGTTAGGACAAAGTTGTTGCCACGGCAGTGACCTCATTCAGTTCCTGAAGGAAGTGACCTCACCTCACTTCCTTGGCGATGGAACTCTCTGAACTTAGGATCCAGGAATACAGGCACTCAGAGCCAGTCGCAGTTCCAGTCCCAGTGGTCTCACTTGTTTGGATTTACCAAGGACAGAGTGAGTCTTTCTTGGTACCTACTGATGTGAGGATAGCCAAGTGCCAGAAGAGCTCTGACGAGTGGCCTTTCCTGAGAAAGCAGGTAGTGGTTCATGGCTGGCTCCTGCAACTTCACAGAGTTGGCCAAGGAGAACAGATCTGAGACAGGGTACATCATCTCGGGGGAAATTGTGTGGCCCACCAGTGAGAGGACACTCCAGATAGTCACAGACCTACTTGAGGAAAGGAGGTGCCTTTGTGGGTGTGTGTGGGGGTTTGCGGTTTTGTCTCATGTTCTGAGAAAAGGTAGGAAATGTCGTTTGTTTGGTTTGGAGTGAACTGTTTCTAGTTAGTCAACTGAGAAGGAGAGTGTTTCTATGTCTGTGTATCCCACAGGGTCCGTGGTTGTAGACATTAGAAAAGAGAATGCATCAATGGATGTGTGCCTTCTAGTGGAAATCTTCCCAGCATTCACCTTGCACTATTTATGAATGGACTGCAGCTTGCCTTATCAATCGGCTACACCTGCTATCTTCCTAAGTTCCTGTTTTCTTCCTAAATTCTGGCCAATCTCCAGAACAGGCTCATGGTTTTGTGTCCAAAATATGTACCACCTCCAAGCTCTGTGACATGGTCATTTACTGGATAGCTGAACCAAATGGTGAGAAACTCAGAAAACTCAGGTATCAGTGTGACCAGTACAGCCTCAGTGGAGAAACCCTGCTTTGGACCTTTTGCTTACGTATTTTTCTGTTGCCATGAATGTCAAGAAGGTCTTTGCCTCAGGTAACCCCTTTGTGAAGCCTGAAGGAAACAGTTTTCAGATGTAAATGAATGGGCATCACCTGTGGCTCTTTGCTTCATTGCTTTGAAAAGTGATGTGTCTGAATCAAAACTCTATTCCCTTTGTGAGGCTGTGACTTAGATTCTCAGCACCTGATGGATCTAAAGAAAAATCCCATGTGTGCATACAAAACAAAATGGCCAAAAGAGCTGTCATTGTAGATGAAGTCTCTTGCCTTTTTCTGTAAGGTTCCTGACGTCCATCAAGTGAGAATAGGGATCCTTTGGGTCAAATGAGTTCTTCAAACCCCTGCAGAGGCTAGTCCATAGGTGATTGCATTTTTAATGACTCCAATTCACATAAAGAATCTATATCAGACTGTCAGTAGGCCTAAATTTGAGAAGGGGAGAAGTATTAATGGTAGGACTCTTGGATCACTCCTGGTTCACAGGAAGGGTCTTGAGGTAACCCTGACTTTAGGCAAATGAGGGGCAAGGTAGCCTATATAAGACACTGTCTTGGGCTGTGCCCCTCATGGAAACCTCCAACCAGAGGTTATGATGAGTGTCTATATGGACGAAGATGAGGTTCATGGGGGAGTATTTTGGTTTTAATTGTGGTCATTTGTGTGGCAGTTGGAAGAGATGACTGGGTCCAACCGGGCTTGAACTCTGGTGTGATTCCAATTAGAGACTGAGTCCTCAAACTGACCTCATAAAAGTATTCCCATGAATTGTGTTGGGATTTTAGGAGGCCACACATGAGAGTCGCACTTGGAAACTGAGATATAGGCCGAGGGTGGCTTTCCACAGAACAATGGGAATCTCAGGCAGGATATCACATTATTTTATTCTGAAAGACTTGGCAGCCATAGTTGAGAGTCAAAACACACATGGACTTCACATTGTAGACATCAATGGGCCTGGATTCATGTGACCTTTTGTCCACTCTTTGGGAAGCCTTGCCTGTGAGAGTTTTCCAGAACTTTCTTTGAAATGAGCTTCCTCACCATTTAATGTTTCCTGAATGAATTAAAACCCACAGTGCCTCCAAATTTATCCTTGAAAAATGGCTAGATAAATACCATGAAATTTTTGAAAATTCCATGACAAGGTGTCACTGGAGTACCTTTGGTTGTCATGTTGCAGATAATGAGTATACCAGACAGTGCCTTGATTGACTGGGTTTCATGAAAATGGTGTAGAACAGAGATGTTAGTAAGTTGGAGTCTGCTGAGTAGTGGACCTAGAGCACTGCTGGGCAGGTGTGTGATAAAACATCTTTGTCTTATCACAGTATGGTCTATTCATACATTATCTCTATATTCATAGACACAGGTACACCTATTTGTACTCCCAATACTAATTTATACGTCTTCAAAATATTGTTCCCAGAAATGGTGGATAAAAAACTCATGTCTCCTGATCCACAAATACATTTTATTACAGTAATATTGTGGACACCAAAAGCAAATATCTCACTTATGATTGTACCAAACCCTAAATGGAATGTGAGCATGGATTACTAAATACATCCATGTCCAGGTTGCCTAATGCTCTCAAATGTCAATCCTATTGGTGAGTACATATTTGTTTCTTCCTAAGATTATGTGTTCAACCTCAAGCCTGTTGAATATGTCTAATGCTATCAGTCACTTTATACTTTGCCTGATTTTGTAATATCTCTATTGGTATCTGCTTTCCTACTTATTTTCCCCAGTTCATCATCGTGACTGACTCTTCACATCTACTGACATTTACATTCACGCTATACATGAAACACTATTGCTAAAAATCTTTTGGTCCAAATCCTATAATCACTCCTCTTTCAAAACGCTACCAACTATCTTCCTAATCCTACCGACTATCCCTTTTGCCTGGATGTTCTCTTCAACATTCTATCCTCCAAGGTACAAATCCTATGCCATTGTGTATCGATTTATCTGAGACATCTGCACAGAACATAATTCAAAGCTAAGTATCCCAATGAAAAGGCCAATGCCCTTCTGGGCTTCAAATCTTACCTAGATTTCTGTTTTCATACTTTTATTTCACCTCTATATTATTGGAAATATCACAGGTTCCCAATGCCATTATTCATCTCGCAGAATGATTTCTAACCCAAACAGAACCTGTTATTAACCCTAACTATACACTGTTTCCTCAATTTAACTTAACAGAAGAGCAGGGACAGTGTTGGTCTTACAGCACAGAATGTAGCGGATCTTCCACCAACTGAGAACCTCAAAGGTACATTAAGAAGTGATCCCTGGAGAAGACATGGGCAGCAATGAAGGACCTGAGAGAGCAAAAGTCATCTTCCATCGCATACAACCCGATCAGGATGTAAGAATTATTCTGAATCAGTCTCGCTCTTCTTAATGTATGGAAGAAGGACAAAACCAAACTGGGTGGAGAGCTGTTCCCAGGCGCCTATGGTTCATATACCATTCTAACTTGTGAAAATATAACAGGAAGTAGGGGCAGCCTCCATCTCATGGGAACCTTGGAAGCAACTGTTAGGACAAAGTGGTTGCCAGGCAGTGACCTCATTCAGTTCTGGAAGGAAGTGACTTACCTCACTTCATTGGAGATGGAACTCTCTCAACTTGGGATCCAGGAATCCAAGCACCCAGAACCTGTCCTGGTCCCAGTCCCAGCGGGCAAACTTGGTTGGTTTTACCAAGGACAGAGTCAGTCTTTCTTGGTACCTACTGATGTGAGAATGGCCAAATGCCAGGAGAGCTTTGAAGAGGGGCCTTTTCTCAGAAAGCACGTATTGGCTCACCACTGGCTCCTGACAACTTCACAGCGTTGGCCAAGGAGACAAGATCTGAGACAGGACAAGCTATTTTGGGGGAATATAGTATGGCCCACCAGCCAGAGGACACTCTGGATAATCACAGACCTACTTGGGGGAAGGAGGTGCCTTTGTAGGTGTGGGTGTGAGTTGGTGATTTTTTCTAGTGTTCTGAGAATAGGTAGGAAAGGCGGTTTATTTGGTTTAAAGTGGACTGTTTCTTGTAAGTCGTTTGACAAGGCGAGTGTTTCTATGTCTGGTATCACACTGTGTCCATGGTTGTAGACATTAAAAAATAGAATGCATTAATGGATGCATCCTGTCTAGAAGAAAGCTTCCCAGCATTCATCCTGCCTAATTTATGAATGAACTGCAGCTTCTGAAAGACTTGGCAGCAATAGTTGAGAGTCAAAACACACATGGAACTCACCTTGCAGACCTCAATGTGCCTGGCTTCATGTGAACTTTTGGCCACTCTTTGGGAAGTCTTGCCTGTGAGGGTTCTTTAGAGCTTTCATTGAAATAAGCTTCCTCACCATTTAATGGTTCCTGAATAAATTGAAACCCACAGTGCCTCCAATTCATCCTTGAAAAATGGCTAGAATAATACTATGACATTTTTGAAATTCCCATGACCAGGTGCCACTGGAGAAACTTTGGATGTCCTGTTGCTGATCATGTGTGTACCAGACAGTGCCTTGATTGACTGGGATTCATGAAAATGGTGTAGAACAGAGATGCCAGTAAGTTGGAGCCTGTTGAGTAATGGGCATAGAGCAGTGGTGTGCAGGTGTGTGATAATACATCTGTGGTGGGGTCATGTGGATCTGCCATTGTCTTCCAAATGGCTTGTGACTGACATGGTGCAGCAAGCAGAACCTTGTATGTAAAGGCATCTTGTTATATGAGAGGTTTCAGGGCAATGTTCAGATTCCTGTTGCTATGGTCAATGGGGAAAGCTATGTAGGATAGAAGCCTGGTTGGTGCATTCTCCTGCAGACCCTGACCCACCACACATGACAGAACTCTCACCAGTACTGTGTCCCAGTTGAACTCCTTGTATTTCGTGAAGCAAATACCAAATTCTCAGTGCAGCATCAAGAAACCCCATGAAAATTGGATGATGACCAAATGGCTTCACAGTCCACACGGAGAGACACTTATACCCCAGTGGGAACAGTTTACCTACAAAGAGGGAATTCAGCACTGCTGCCTCATGTTCATTGGAAAATAAGAAACCATGTCCTCCAGATCACATAGATGCAGACCGAGCTTTGATGGTCTCACTAGAAAGGAAGCTAAAACTCCTAACATCAACATGTATTTCAAGTGCCAAACCTCAGAGGTTGTTTCTCCAGAAGTCTTTAGGTGGGCAGAGCTCCATGTTTGTGGAGTTTTTACCCTGTCCCTTACTTTTGGAAACTCCTCTACCACTTCCAAGGTTGTGAACACCTGAGCATTTTCAATTCCAGATATGTATTCACAGATTTTTTAACTCTTCTCCTCTAATTGTGTCTCAATTCGGGCCAAGGTAATGTCAAGGCATTGTTCTGAATGAGAGTGAGAAGATTTTTGTGTAGCACATATTTGCATACACATTGGAATCATTTTCCAATTTTCCATTCCAAATACTCAGTCCCTGACTGTCCGGGGCTAGAAGGAAGTTCTCCTTCAAAGAATAGCCTGACACTTACAAGAAACAGCCCCCTGGAAGACATCCTGCCTAAGAGACATCCTGTAGCCATCTATTTCCCTGAGACATCCTGCGGCCATCTGTCTTCCTGAAACATCCTGACTTTATGTCACCTTCTGAAGACATCCAGCAACTGCCGATAAGAGAGCTTTCCCATTCCCAGCATATAAATACCCCTGTGTGAACAATAAATGTTTGCAGCTTGATCAGAACTCCTATCTTGCTGTCATCTCTCGTATCTCTTGTCCCATCATTCCTCTCCACCTAGGTTTGCCGCCCATGTTGATGTGTCCTGCCGGCCGGGACATCTGGCACCCTCCTACTGGGGCTCGAGCCTTTGACTGAGTGGGAATGCCATCCTCTGGGTAGACTTGACCAAGCGGAGCTTGCGATCATTTTTTTTCAAGCCTCAAGGAGTCCCTGAAGAAATGGTGGTTGCGTGTTAAGAAAAAGAACTTAAAATAATTCTTTTCATACACAGGAGAATTCTGTCCATGGTTTCCCCTTGAAGGGACCATTGATGGTAAATAATTTCTTAGAGTAGGAGACTGTTTAAAAGATTATTATGAATCCTTTTGCATAGAAAAGGGACCTGTTCCCACATTTTCATACTGGAAGTTAATTAATAAAATTCTTAATAGTTCACCCTTTGACAATGGTACCTTAAAACATGTCAGGATTGGGGAAGAGGCTATGCAAATACCTCTCATCGCCCCCTCGGCATGCCCTTCAGATAGTAGAGACAAAGACACTTCTCAGTCTCCCCAGGACCCTGGGAACCTTCCTGGTCACCCTCAAAAACCCCACACTTATGAATAAGGCTTCCAGGGTTACCAACCGCCTTTATCCAGTTTTAAATCCCAGAGACACATTGACCCCTGGGGAGGAGGCTACCTTGGAGAAGGAAGCAGCTTGCTACCATTCAGAATACCCAGCACCTCTCAGGACCCTGCCACAGCCAATAGGACTTACACATCCACCTCCCTCATATATCCCTCCTGCCTTTTGTGCTCCGGCCCTTCAGAGGCCAACTGCTCCCCCAGATATTTTTTTTCCCACTTCCCTTGCCTAACCTGGCTCCCTTTTGAGAGTCTCTGCAACATAGACGGGAACAGATCCAACTCTTAAAAGAATTAAGATCCCATGACTCTCAGCTCTGTTCATTAGCCTTAGGCATGGAGTCAACAGAGCTGGCCCACAGTGGTCTAATACAAAGGCTAAGCTCCTCCCTCGGCCTGTTCTTTCCTTTCCAGTCACCCTCAGTCAGATAGATAAGCCCGCCCAGGGTGAGGACAAAGACTTAGATGAGGATCAATATGAGGAAGCAGGGGAAACGTATCAAGGGGACAAATCGGGGGAATGGCAAGAGGAAGATCAGGACTCAGAGAATGAGGAGTTCACCGGTAGGGAGGAAGGAACCCAAAGTGTCTACAAAAAATTAAGCCTGCATTTTCTTGAAAAACTTAAAAAGGCTTATGCTCACTATGGCCCCACTGCACCCTACACGTTGGTTATATTAGAAAGCCACAGTGCACAATGGATTACTCCCAATGATTGGAAAATTTTAGCCCGAGCTACCCTCAGTGCCAGAGTCTTCCTGTTGTGGAATGCAGATTTCAAAGAGCACTGTTGGTCAACTGCTCAAAAAAAATTAACTAAGGCCTCCTCTAAATACTGGACTTATGTTAAGCTAGTGGGCAATGCGCCTTTTGACACAAACCCTAAACAGACACTTTTCCCTGCTGGATTTTTGGCACATATTCGGATGGCTGGCTTACATGCCTGGAGACGACTCCCTCAAAAGGGCTCAGCTACCACTCCCTGGCAAAAATTCGACGAGGCCCCCACGAGCCTTATAGTGACTTTGTTGCCCGGCTTAACGTAGCCGCGGAATACTTGCTCGGACCAAGCGAAAGCGAAAGCACCTTTGTAAAACATCTTGCATTTGAAAACGCCAACGCAGCATGTCAGGATGTTCTTTGACCACATAAGGATAAAGGGGAAATTTCTGACTTTATTAGACATTGTGCCGGAGTGGGTGCAGGCCATGCCATTGGTCTAGCCATAGGTGTAGCCTTTACCAAGGCCTTTCTAAATCCTGGCTCACACACTTGCTTTAATTGTAAACCACCTGGCCATGTTTCACCCGAGTGTCCAACAGGCAAACAAAGCCTAGTGGTAGCGTCTCCTCAAAGTGGAACTAAACTGTCCCCAGCCACCCTTTGCCCTACATGTGGTAAAGGTCATCACTGGGGCAGTGAGTGTAGATCTAAGAAAAATGCCCTGGGACAGCCTACTTCTTCCTGCTTCTCGGGGAACTCCCTGTGGGGCCAGTCCCTGGCCCCTACCTCCCCCAGGACAAACCCAGGGGCAATAAGGTTTGTTCCCTGCTAAATTCCCAACCTACCACAAAATCCTTCTCCACAATTGCATTCTTCCAACGAGCCACCCTAGGCAGCGCAGGATTGGACCTCTGTACCGCCACTGATACAATATTAGACTCAATGAAAGGGCCCCAGATAATACCCACTGGAATTATTGGTAACCTTCCATCTCATATATGTGCCCTTATTCTTGGAAGAGCCTCTACTACCTTTCAAGGTCTTCAGGTCTTCCCTGGCATTAATGATAATTATTTCACTGGAGAAATAAAAATAATGTCCACAGCTATTAATGGAGTTGTGGCTATCCCTGCAGGAACAAGACTTGCACAATTAATACTCCTTCCCTTAGATTCAGAAGGCACTTCCACCACCCAAACCCTACCGTGGGGGACTGCCTCCTTGGGCTCCTCTGATGTGTATTGGGTTCAGCACATTTCTCACAATAGACCCACCCTTACCTTACTTATTGAAGAAAAGGAATTCCAAGGAATTCTGGATTCTGGAGCTGATGCCACAATTATTTTTGAAAAATACTGGCCATCAGTTTGGCCCCTCACCCCATCCTTGACTGACCTTAAAGGGATAGGACAGTCATAAAATTCTCTGGTTAGCTCTAGGGCTCTTAGCTGGACTGATAAAGAGGGTAATAAGGGAATTGTCACTCCTTTCGTTGTTCCTGACCTCCCTGTTAACCTTTGGGGCAGAGATATTTTGAGTCAAATGGAAGTTATTCTTGCCAGTCCCAATTCCATGGTGACTCATCAAATGCTTCGTATAAATTTTGTCCCTGGTACACGCTTTGTGAAACTGAGACAAGGACTGGTTGAGCCTATACAACGCATACTGAAAACAAATACATATGGGCTTGGGTATTCGGATTTTTAGTGTTGGTCCCTGACCCTCCTGTACCCCATGCAGATAAAATTATTTGGGAGTCTCAGACTCCTGTGTGGTTGGATCAGTGGCCTCTTATGCAAGAAAAATTGGAGGCTTTCTCCATGTTAGTGCAGGAACAGCTGACAGCCAGCCATGTAGAGCCCTCAACCTCACCATGGAATACTCCTATTTTTGTTATCATGAAAAAATCAGGCAAGTGACGCCATTTACAAGATTGGCGTGCCATTAATAATGTTACGTGCCTGATGGGAACACTATAGCCAGGCATTCCCACACCAGTGGCTATTCCCAAAAACTATTGTAAAATGGTTGTTGACTTAAAAGATTGCTTTTTAACCATTCCTTTAAATCCTGAGGATAGACCATATTTTGCCTTTAGTCTCCCTCGCATTAATTTTCAGGGCCCTATGCAGAGATTTCAGTGGAAGTTTCTTCCCCAAGGTATGGACAACAGCCCTAGTCTTTGCCAAAAACACATTGCTCAAGCAGTAGACCCTGTGAGAGAGTGATGGCCACAAATTTATATTTTACATTATATGCATGATTTGTTAATTGCTGCACCTAATACCCATGACCTTAATAATTGTTACCAGGACCTATACAAAACACTCACTATCTTGGGACTACAGATAGCTCCTGATAAGTTTCAAACACAGGACCCTTATACCTATTTGGGCCTTAAACTTCAAGATAATCAGATACAAACTCCTAAAATAAAACTACTTGTGGACCATCTTCACACCCTTAATGATTTTCAAAAAAAAAAAAAAAAAAAAAAACGGGGGGATATTCAATGGCTAAGACCATATTTAAAATTACCCACTTGTGTACTGTTGTCCTTTAAAGATATTTTGAGAGGTGTTTCCCACCCTTCTTCCCCTCGAAAGCTTACTCCTGAGGCATGATAGGCATTAAATCAAGTCACAGAAGCCATTGCCCAACAGTTTGTTACACAAACTTCTTATTACCTTTTTCTGGTTCTGGTTATTTTACACACTCCTCATACACCCACAGGAATATTTTGGCAGCGAGATCCACAGTTTAAAAATAAAGGCTGACCCTTGCTTTTGGTCCATTTACCCACCACATCCTCCAAGTTTATTACTGTTAATCCTGCTTAGGTAGCTTCTATCACTATAAAATGTCCCTTGCTTTCTCGACAACATTTTGGCAAAGACCTTGATAATATTTTAATTCCCTATACTAAGAACCAAATCCAATTTTTACAACAGAAAGGAGATTAATGGGGTATTGCCCTAACTGGTTTTTTGGGAACAATTGATAACCACCTCCCCAATGACCCCTTTTACATTTTGCCCAATTACATCCATTTATTTTTCCCAAAATTACTCAAAAGGCTCCCATTCCTCAAGCCCTTACTGTCTTTATAGACAATTCCAGTACTGGCCATGCAGTCCTTGTTGTCAATAACCAGCCTACCACCTTTGATACTGTCTATCAGTAAGCACAGCTTGTGGAATTGTTTGCCATAACACAAGTTTTTATAACATTTTTTGATAATCCTGTTAATATTTATACAGACAGTGCCTACATTGCTCATTCTGTGCCCCTGCTGGAGATTTCACCCGCCATTAAGGCTTCTTCCAATGCGGCCTTTCTGTTTCACCACCTTTAGCAGCTAATTCAGACCATACAACACCCATTTTCATTAGGACACATCAGGGCACACTCTGATCTTCCCAGGCCTCTAACACAAGGTAATGCCCAAGCTGATGCAGCAACTCGTTCCATCTTTCCAATTTTTGTTGGCTCCATTCAAAAGGTCACGGAGTTACACAATCTTCACCATCTAAATTCCCAGAGCTTCGATTACTTTGTGAAATTACCAGGCAACAGGCATGAGAGATAGTAAAAGCATGCCCTGGTTGTGCTGTCTCCCTCCACATTCAACACTTGGGAGTTAACCTCCGAGGATTACTTCCCAATCAGGTTTGGCAAATGGATGTTACTCATTTTCCTGAATTTGGAAAAACCAAATATATACACGTTTCTATAGATACCTTCAGTGGCTTTATTTTTGCATCACCACATTCTGGAGAGGCTACCAAAGATGTCCTTTCTCATGTTGTTTCAGCATTTTCCATAATGGGTAAACCAATACATATTAAAACAGATAATTCTCCTGATTATATCAGTGACAAGTTTAAACAGTTTTGTGCTACCTTGCAAATTTGTCATACTACTAGAATTCCATACAACCCTCAGGGTCAAGGCATTGTGGAAGGTGTGCACCTTACCTTAAAGACTTGGGTAACCTGCTTTAAGGCTTCCGACCTTGTATTTACCAATCCCAGGGATCACCTTAACCATGTATTTTGTGCCCTTAATTTTCTTACCCTTACAAATAAATGGAAAGTCCCAGATCCTGTCCTCATCTGGGGATGAGGCTCAGCTTGTGTTTTGGACCAAGAGCAAGCATCCCCAAGATGGTTACCAGAACGCCTGGTTAAACAGGTTAATGACTTACCTCAACCCAGGGACAGAGGCCCTCCCCCTGAGGACAAATTTTCCTTTTTTCTTGATGCAGCCAATAATCTTTGTGAGGATCCTGCTTAAGGTGTTTCTGCTAAACAGGTTTGTACATGGAGGCCATGGCCCTCCACCTTCCAACATCATGGAGTACCTTTTTGGCCCCCCCTGCGAATGCAAGGGAGGATTTTAGACTCAGGCTCCCACTAGTTGGACCCAGACTGCTGACTGCATGACTAAGGTCGCTTACCTCCGTGCCGAGGTTGACAATAAACTCGGAGGAGTTCATCAGCCTAAATGGGAATGTGTTAGCAAGCCAAAGATTATTCCCCCTAGTTCAAGTAAAGCACTCCAAAATTGTTCTGCAACTTGTACACATATCCAGACAATGCATGTCTCTGGTTATGCGTCGGCCTCAATTTGTGTTAACAAGCAGGGAGAATAATTTTTTGAAGCCTCCCTAACTAAAACTTATGCAGCAGGGGGGACCACTATTCATTAGACCCCCGTTCTCTTTGACCGGGGAGAAGAACACAAATATAACAAGCTACAGTCAGCGGGTGCCAAGGCACTGTTGGTAAACCTTCCTGCTGGCCCATTAAGGCCCGTTCAGGGGTCTCTGATAGTGGAGGACCCAATGATGCTGTCAAGCATCCTCAGATAATCAAACTTTTGCAACCCCAAATCCCTGAGCTCACATATCATCCCTTAATGTAGCCTAAATCCCAGCTCCCAGGTTTAGATACCAATACATTAGATATTTTGGAAACTACCTTCTATTTGCTTAATAAATCCAACCCCACCCTTGCTGGTGAATGCTGGCTCTGCATGACAACAGGGGCAGTCATGGTTATGGCAGTTCCTATTAATTCTATCATGGACAATGATAATACATGCCAACCTGGATTTTCTTTTAAAGTACAGCCTATAGGCACTTTTACATTATGTCTTTTAGGCGCGATGCAGAATAATACCTATGATATTGATGTTGGAGTTACTTTCTTTGGAAATTGCTCAACAGTATAAAATTATTCCTCACCCCCCCATCTCTTTGTTCCCCCAATGGCACAGTTTTTATGCGTGGAGGAATCTTTGCCTTCCCCAGGCTTCCAGCGAATTGGCCCAGTGGCTGTGTTCTTGCCTTATTACTCCCTGATATAACTATTGTCCCAGGAGACGAACCTCTACCCATTCGTAGCCTAGATACCTTAGTCAAAAGACAAAGGTGGGCAATACAGATCTTACCACTCCTTGCCAGCTTTGGAATAACAGCTGCTGTGGACGCAGGTACAGCTGGCTTAGGCACGGCTATACACTCTTACCATCGCCTGTCTCAACAACTTACAAATGATGTACAAACTCTATCAGGAACCATTAAAGATTTGCAGGACCAAATAATCTCCCTGGCAGAAGTGTTCCTTCAAAACAGTCGAGGCTTAGATTTGCTGACAGCTAACCAGAGAGTTATTTGCTTGGCCTTAGGGAAACGATGCTGCTTTAATGCCAATAAGTCAGGCATAGTATTCACTAAAATTAAGCATCTTCAAGAAGATCTAGAAAAGAGTTGAAGGGAACTTTTTGAAAATCCCCTCTGGACTGGGCTTAATGGATTTCTACCCTACCTTCTTCCCCTATTAGGCCCTTTGTTGGGTTTAATTTTAATGGTGTCCATAGGACCTTGCATTATAAACAAGCTGGTAAAATTTATTAAAGAACAGATTAATATTTTGGCCTCTAAGCCCATAGAGGTCCACTATCATCATCTGGAGATGGAAGACCGCACTGCCAACATTTAAAAGGATGTTCTACCCTTCTCATAGGCTTATTTCTTAAGTTTAAATCCCCACAGATCTCTCTTTCTTATATAAAAGTATGAGTAAAAGCTCTCACCAAACATCTTCTGCCCTTGCCATAAGGATTCGCTCCTCCATGGGCCCCTCTGTTTGGGGAAGGACGCACCCATGGAGTGATGACGTTAGGCCATAATAACGGAGGGTGCAGGAAGGACTGCAGGAGGATGGATGCACGGACCACAAAACCCAAGACCTCTGAGTGACACGCTCTGGTGCATGGCGGTTGGCATGTTTTGCTTCAAAGTCGTCTCTTCCAAAAACATGCCAAAGCCAACACGAAGTCTCCTAGTGAAGACGCTCGCTTGGATCAGGAGATATTCTAAGGCCTTCTAGAGGAACAGAGCCTCTATCACCCCCTAAAAACATGGGCAGTAATGTCTGGTCAAATATTTTATACAAGAAAGTGGGAGAGGTCAGGGGCTACAAGGAATTTCTCCTTCTAAGAATACCCTGACACTTACATGAAAGAGTCCCCTGGGAGATATCCGGCCTGGGAGACATCTTGCAGCCCTCTATCTCCCTGAGACATCCTGCGGCCATCTGTCTTCCTGAAACATCCTGAGGTTATCTCACCTTGTGAAGACATCCAGCAATTTTCAGTAAGAGAGCTTTCCCATCCCCAGCATATAAATACCTCTATGTGAACAATAAAAGTTTGCAGCTTAATCAGAACTCCTGTCTTGCTGTCATCTCAAGTGTCTCTTGTCCCTTCATTCCTCCCCAAATAGGTTTGCTGCCCACGATGATGTGTATTGCCGGCCGGGACACCTGACAATAACCCATACCCTACTATTCTCTGACTACTAATCCTAATATGATGGAGAAAAATAACCCAAACAGAATAGAAATACAAGCAGTTCAGAGGAGGCATGGTGTATAGTTGGACTTGCCTTTTGCATTATAAAGGGTAGGTGTTATAAATCTAGTCAATTTTTAAATAAAATAGTTCTCCATGTGTTTTTAAAGTTAACAAATATGTGAATTCCTGTCTCCCTTTTTCTGTAGCCTATTTGCATGTGTGTTTTTATATGCATGTATAGAATCCTACCTGGTATCACACGTACATTGTTTTGAGGTGGTTGACTTGGCAGATACAAATTGTGAGAAGAGATCACTCCTCCTAAACGCTTTTGGAACTGAAAATTCAACCTATGGGTGAGCTTCCTACTTGAACAACATTATACATAAATCGATGTTCAGTAAAATAGATATTTTTGCATCAGTGGATGATATATTTTTCATGATGAATTTCGATTGGCATATATATTGCTACTATTTTAATGTCTCTCTGTGTGTTGTGTGTGTGTGTGTGTGTGTATATATATATATATATATATATATATATATATATATATATATATATATATATATATTTTTTTTTACACCCTTCAGATGTTTCAAAATATGAAATATATATGTCTTATATGCACTCCCTAAATTCATTCATGTTCATGTATGTGGATTAATATTCAACTTATCACAAGATTATTCTCAAAAATATTCATCCACCTAAAATACATATTTGTTTCCTAGTACTGAAAACTAACTTCATTGAATGGTGCTTACAAATCCTAATATTTCTACAGTAATTGACCCAGTTTAACATCAATGCAAGTATATTTCTATGGGAAATGATGTGTTTTTTGAAGTTCATTTTTATTCAACACTGGTACATAATTATTTCTTCAGATTATGCACATTATAGGATATATATTTCATCCACAAGTTCACGAATTTATAGGCATTTGTTTCACTCTCAATCACTTCCTACTTTAGAACACATGTATTCCTCCATTTTTCTTTCCTGGTCTTTTCATGAGACTTCTTTCCAAAAACATTATTTTTTATTTCCATAATCAATTTGAAGCAAAACTCACACACTCTTCATAATAAACCATAATCCTATTATTAAAATTAGATGTATAACTGTTTGGAATGAATGTATGTATATCAATATAAGGTTTCCTGTATATTTTCAGATATCAATTCAATCCATTATTTAATGTTGGAACCATTTATATTATTTATTAACAGTATGGTCTATTCATGCATTATCTCTAAATTCATAGAAACAGTGTACACCTATTTGTACCCCCAATACTAATTTATACATTTTCAAAATATTTCTCCCAGAAATGGTGGAAGAAATACTCATGTCTCCTGATCTACATATACATTTTATCACAGTAATATTCTCGACACAAAATTCAAAGGTCACACTAATGATTGTACCAAATCCTAAATGGAAAGTGAGCATGGATTACTGAAAATATCCATGTCCATGTTGCCTAATTGTCTCAAATGTCAATCCTATTAGTGACTACATATTTGTTTATTCCTAATATTATATATTCAACCTCAAGCCAGTTGAAATGTCTAATCCAATCACTCACTTTATACTTTGCCTGATTTTCTAATGTCTCTATTGATATCTGCTTTCCTACATATTTTCCCCATTTCATCACTGTGACTGACTCTTCACATGTGCTGACATTTACATTGACTGTCTAACCGAAACCCTATTGCTAAAGAACATTTCGTCCAACTCCTGTACTCACTATTCTTCCATAACCTACTGTCTATCTTCCTAATCATACGGAGTATCCCTTTTTGACTGGATGTTCTCTTCTACATTCAATCATCCAAGGCACAGGGTCCTATGCCATTGTATATCAATTTATCTGAGACCATGGTGCAGAACATAATTCAAGCTAAGTATCCCAATCAAGGGCCCAATGCCCTTCTGGGCTTCAAATCTTTCCTAGATTTCTGTTTCCATACTTATATTTCACTTCTATATTCTTATAAATATCACAGGTTCCCAATGCCATTATTCATCCAGCAGAATGTTTCCTAACCCAAATTGAACATCCTATTAACCCTAACCATACACTCTTCCCTCAATCTCACTTTACAGTAGAGCAGGGACACAGTTGATCTTACAATAATGGAAGTTAGGGGATCTTCCACGTGCTGAGAACCTCTAAAGTCTATGCAGAAATAATCCCTAGAGAAGATGTAGGCAGTTACAAAGGACCTGAGAGAGCAAAAGTCATCTTACATGGCAAACAACCAGGTCAGGATGAAGGGTGTGTCTGAATCAGCCTCTCTCTTCTTAATATAGAGAAGATGGACCAAATCAGGCCTCTGTGGAGAGTTGTTCCCAGGTGCCTATAGTTTGTATTCTATTCTAACTTGTGAAAGTGTCACAGGAAGTAGGTCGCATCTCATGAGACCCTAGGAAACATCATTTAGGACAAAGTGGTGGACAAGGCAGAGACCTCATTCAGTTCCTGAAGAAAGTGACCTCACCTCACTTCCTTGGTGATGAAACTCTCTGAATTTGGGATCCAGGAAGCCAAGAACCCAGAGCCAGTCCCAGTCACAGTCCTAGTGGGCTCACTTGTTTTGATTTACCAAGGACAGAGTCAGTCTTTCTTGGTACCTACTGATGTGAGCGTGGGTAAATGCCAAGAAAGCACTGAAGAGGGGCCTTTCCTGAGAAAGCATATAGTGGCTCACCACTGCCTCCTTCCAACTTCACAGCATTGGTCAAGGAGATGTAAACTGAGACAGAAAAGGCCATTTTTGTGGAACATTGTATGGCCTACCAGTCAGAGGACAGTCTGGATAGTCACAGACCTACTTGGGGAAGGAGGTGCCTTGGTGTGTGTGCACGACAGTTTGTGGTTTTTTCTCATGTTCTGAGAAAAGGTAAAAAAGGTGGTTTGTTTGGTTTGGAGTGGACTGATTCTAGTGAGTCGTTTGACAAGGTGAGTGTTTCTATGTCTGTATATCTCACTGTCTCTGTGGTTGTAGACATTAGAAAAAAGTATGCCTCAATGTGTGTGTCCTGTTTAGTAGAATGCTTCCCAGCATTCATCCTGCCCAATTGATGAATGGACTGTGGCTTGTCTTATCCATTGGCAACACCTACCTTCATCCTAAGTTCCTGCTTTCTTCCTAAATTCTGGCCACTCTCCAGAATAGGCCCATGGTTTTGTGTCCAAGATATGCATCGCCTCCAAGCTCTGTGACATGGCCATATAATGGATAGCTGAAGGGAATGGTGAGCATCTCAGAAAACTCAGATATCAGTGTGACCAGGAAAGTCTCAGTGGAGAAACCCTGCTTTGGGCATTTTGCTTACCTATTCTTCTGTTGCCCTGAATGTCAGGAAGGTCTTTGCCTCAGGCCACCCCTTTGTGAAGCCTGAAGAAAACAGTTTTTAAGTGGAAATGTATGGGCCTCACCTGTTGCTCTTTGCTTAATTGCTTTGGAAAGGGATGTGTTTGAGGCTGTGGCTTAGATTGTCAAAACCTGATGGATCTAAAGAAAGATCCCATGTGTGCATCCAAAACCAAAATGGCAAAAAGATCAGTCAGTGTGTATGAAGACTCTCGCCTTCCTCTGTAAGTTTTCTGACCTCCATCAAGTGAGAATAGGAATCCTTTGGGTCAAATGAGTTCTTCAAAGACCTGCACAGGCAAGCACATAGGTGCTTGGGTTTTCTTATGACTCCAATTCACAAAAAGAATCTATACCCTTTACTAGTCCATGATCACTTTCCATTTAGGCTTTGGTACAATCATAAGTGTGAACTTTGCATTTTGTGTGCAGAATATTACTGTGATAAAATGTATATGTAGATCACGTGACATGAGTAATTTTTCCCCCATTTCTGGGAGCAATATTTTGAAAACATATTAATTAGTATTAGGGCTACAAAGAGGTGTGCCCTATGTCTTTGAATATAGAAGTAATGCATGAATGGACCATATTGTGAATAAATAATATAACTGGTTCCGCTTTAAATAATGGATTGAATGGATGTCTGAAAATATATAAAATATCTTATATTGATATATAATCATTCATTCTAACCAGTTATCCATCTAATGGTAATATTATTGTTATGGTTTATCATGAAGGGTGTGTGAGTTTTGTATACGGGGTAAAAATATTAGTTCATAACCCACTTTAATCAAAGTGAGAAATATGTCATATCAAGAACTATGTAATGTTTTGAACAAGCAACAATAAAAATTAAAAACAAAGAAAGATCCCATGAGTGCATCCAAAACCAAAATGGCCAAAGTGCATTCATTGTTGATGAATTCTTTTGCCTTCCCTGCAGCCAGCAGACCCTTATATGTAAAGGCATCTTGTTATATGTAGAAGTTTCAGAGCAATGTTCAGAATCAGGTTTCTATGTTCAAAGGGCAAGCTATGTGTGATAGAAGCGTGGTTGGTGCATTCTCCTGCAGACCCTGACCCACCACACGTGAGAGTACTTCCTCCAGCACTGTGTCCCTGTTGAACTCCTTGTATTTCATGAAGCCAATTCCAAACTCCCAGTGCAGCAGTAAGAAACACCACGAAAAGTGGAGGATGACCAAATGGCTTCACAGACCACACGGGTAAATACTTAGACCCCAGTGGCCACAGTTTACTAAAAAGAGAAAATTCAGAACTGCTGCCTCATGTTCATTAGAAAATAAGGAAGCATGTCCTCCAGGTCACATAGATGCAGACCCAGCTTTGATGGTCTCACTACCAAGGAACCTGAATCTCCTGACAACAACATATATTTCAAGGGCCCAACCTCAGAGGCAGTTTATCAAAAAGTAACTAGGCCAGGAGAGCTCCATGTTTGGGTAGTGTTTACCCTGTCCCTTACTTTTGGAAACTGTTCTACCACCTCCAAGTTTGTGAAATCCTGAGCATTTTCCTTTCCACATATGTATTCACAGAGTCTAACTCTTCTCCTCTACTTGTGTCTTACTTGGGGCCAAGGTATAGTCAAGGCATTGTTCTGTATGAGAGTGAGAAGATTTTTGTGTAGCACATATTTGCATACACATTAGATTCATTTTGCTATTTTCCATTTGGAATACAGAATCCCTGACACTAACCCATACCCTACTAGACTCTGACTACTAATCCTAATATGATGGACAAAAAGAAACCTAACAGAATAGCAATACAGGCCATTCATAGGAAGCATGGTGTATACTTTGAGTTTCCTTCTGCTTTATCAAGGGTATGTGTTATAAATCTAGTCAATTTTTCATTGTATACTTCTCCATGAGTTTTCAAAGTTAACACATACGTAAATTCCTGTCTCCCTTTCTCTGTAGCCTATTCAGCACATGTATTACTTTATGCATATTTAGAATCCTACCTGGTATCACACATACATTCTTGTGAGCTCGCTGATTTTGGAAGATACAAGTTGTGAAAAGAGATCACTCCCCCTAAATACTGATGGTACTGGAATTCAACCTATGGGTGAATATCCTAGATGAACAACATTATACATAAATCCATGTTCAGTAAAATGAATATTTTTGGATATGTGGATGATATATATTTCATGATGAATTTCGATTGTCATGTATTGCTACATTTTAATGTCTTTGTATGTGTGTGTGTGTGTATATATATATATATATATATATATATATATATATATATATATTCTCCAGATTTTTCAAAATATGAAATATATGTGTCTTATTATACACTTCCTAAATTCACTCATGTTTCTATATGTGGATTTATAATCAACATTTCACAAGATTATTCTCAGAAATATTCATCCACCTGAAATACATATTTATTTCCTAGTACTGAAAACTAACTTCGGTGAATGGTGCTTACAAATCCTAATATTTCTACAGTAACTGACCCAGTTTAACATCAATGCAAGTACAATCCTATGGGACATGATGTATATTTGAAGGTCATTTTTATTCAACACTTGTATTTCTTCATTTTTATTTCAACACTTGTATTTCTTCTATTTCTTCAGTTTATGGACATCATAGGATATATCCTTTCATCCACAAGTTCAAAAATTATAGGCATTTGGTTCACTTTCAATCACTTCGTGCTTCAGAACACATGTATTCCTCCATGTTTCTTGAGTGGTCTTTTCATGAAACTTCGTTCCAAACACATGATTTTCGATTTCCATAATCACGTTTGAAGACAAACTTACCCACTCTTCATGATAAACCGTAACACTAATGTCAAAATTCGATGTATAACTGATTGGAATGAATGTATGTATATCAATATAAGATTTCCTATATATTTTCAGATATCAATTCAATCCATTATTTAAAGTTGGAACCAGTTCTGTTATTTATTAACAGTACTTTCTATAAAGGCATCATCTCTATATTCATAGACACAGGGTACACCACTTGTATCCGCAATACTAATTTATAAGTCTTCAAAATATTGCCTCAAAAACGATGGAATAAACACTCTACTCACCTGATATACATATACTTTTCATCTCAGTAATATTATTGACACAAAATGCAAGGGTCACACTTATGATTGAACCAAAGCCTAAATTGAATGTGACCATGTATTACTAAAAATATCCATGTCCTTGTTTCATAATGCTCTCAAATATCATTCCTATTGGTGACTACATATTTGTTTCTTCCTATGATTATGTATTCAACCTCAACCCTGTTAAAAAATGTCTTTTCCTATCACACACTTTGTACATTGCTGATTTCCTAATGTCTCTATTGATATCTGCTTTCCTACACCTTTTCTCCAGTTCATCATTGTGAATGATTCTTCTCATGTGCTACATTTACATTCAATCTCTTACCAAAACCCTTTTTCTAAAGAACTTTTTGTCCAACTCCTAGACTCACTCAAATGGGTTGTTCCAAGCCCTGCAAAAGGTAGCCCATAGGTGCTTGGGTTTTCTCATGACTCCAATTCACATAAAGAATCTAAACCCCACAGACAGTAGGCCTCAAATTGGAGAAGTAGAGCAGTATTAATGGCAAGCCTATTTGATCACACCTGGTTCACAGGAAGGGTGTCCAGGCCACCTTGACATTGGGCAATGAGGGGCAAGGGAGCTTGTTTTGGACACTGTTTGTGCTGAGCCCCTCGTGGAAAACTCCAGCTAGAGGTTATAATGAGTGTCTATATGGAAGAAAATGAGGGCCATGTAGGAGTGTTTTGGTTTTAATTGTGGTCATTTGTTTGGTGATTGGAAAAGATGACTGGGTCCACCTGGGATTGAACTCTGGTGTGATCCCCCGAAGATACTGAGTTTTGGAAATGACCTCAGAGAAGTATTGCCATAAATTGTGTTGGGATATTAGGAGGCCATGCATGAGCTTCGCCCATGCATGACAGTAGGCCTCAAATTGAGAAGCAAACTTGTTGTCCAAATCCTTTACTCATTCTTCTTTCTAATCCTACCGACTATTTTCCTAATCCTACCTAGTATACCTTTTTGACTGGATGTTCTCTTTGAAATTCAACCATCCAAGGTGTAAGGTCCTGTGCCATTGTATATCGATTTATCTGAGACACCTCTGCAGAACATAATTCAAATCTAATTATCACAATCAAGTGCCTGATGTTCTTCTGGGTTTCATATCTTACCTAGGCTTCTGTTTTCATACTTATATTTGACCTATTTATCCATCTTAAGTAAAATGAATATTTTTGGATCTGTGGATGATATATATTTCATGATGAATTTCCTACTCACCTGATATACATATACATTTCATCTAAGTAATATTCCTGACACAAAATACAAGGGTCACACTTATGATTGTACCAAAGTCTAAATTGAATGTGACCATGTATTACTAACAACATCCATGTTCTGGTTCCCTAATGCTCTCAAATATCATTCATATTGGTGAGTACATATTTGTTTTTTCCTAAGATTATGTATTCAACCCCAACCCTGTTAAAAATGTCTTTTCCTATCACACACTTTGTACTTTGCCTGATTTCCAAATGTCTCTATTGATATCTGCTTTCCTACACCTTTTCTCCAGTTAATCTTGTGAATGACTCTTCACATGTGCTGACATTGACATTCACTCTCTAACTGAATCAACATTGCTAAAGAACTTTGTGTCCAAATGCTTTACTCATTCTTCTTTTGAAACCTACCAACTATCTTCCTAATCCAACCGACTATCCCTGTTTGAGTAGATGTTCTCTTCTACATTCAACGATCCAAGGTACAAGGTCCTATGCCATTGATTATCTATTTATTTGAAACATCTGTGAAGAAAGTTATTCGAAGCTAAGTATACCAATCAAGTGCCCAATGACCTTCTGGGATTCCAATCGTTCCTAGATTTCTGTTTTCATACTTAAATTTCACCTCTATAGTCTTATAAATATCACAGATTCCCAATACCATTATTCATCAAGCACAATGATTCCTAACCCAAATTGAACATGTTATTAACCGTAACCATATACTGTTCTCTCAATCTAACTTTACATAAGAGCAGGGAAAGAGTTGGTCTTACAACACAGGAATGTAGGGGATCTTCCACCTGATGAGAACTTCAAACGTCCATGCAGAAATGATCCCTGTAGAATATGTAGGCAGCTATGAAGCTCCTGAGAGAGTAAGAGTCATTTTCCATGGCAAAAAACCTGGTCACGATGAAAGGTTGTGTCTGAATCAGCCTCTCTCTTCTTAATGTAGAGAAGATGGACCAAAGCATGCCTGTGTGGAGAGCTGTTCCCGAGTTCCTATGGTTGATATACCATTCTAACTTCTGAAAGTGTCACAGGAAGTAAGGGCAGCCTCCATCTCATGGAAACCTTGGAAGCAACTGTCAGGAAAATGTGGTTGCCAAGGCAGTGACCTCATTCAGTTCCTGAAGGAAGTGACCTCACGTCACTTCCTTGGTGATGGAACATGGGATCCCGAAAGAGAGGCACCCAGAGCCAGTCCCAGTCCCAGTCCCAGTGGTCACACTTGTTTGGATTTACCAAGTACAGAGTCAGTCTTTCTTGGTACCTACTGATGTGAGGATGGCCAAATGCCAGAAAAGCTCTGAAGAGGGGCCTTTCCTGATAAACCAGGTAGTGGCTCACTGCTGGCTCGTGTCAACTTCACAGAGTTGGACAAGGAAAACAGATCTGAGACAGGACAGGCCATTTCAGGGGAACATAGTATGGCCCACCTGTCAGAGGACACTCTGGATAGTTACAGACCTGCTTGGGGGAAGGAGGTGGCTTTGTGGGTGTGGGTGTGGGTTTGTGGTTTTGTCTCATGTTCTGAGAATAGGTAAGAAAGGCGGATTGTTTCGTTTGGAGTGAAGTGATTCTAGTAAGTCATTTGACAAGGTGAGTGTTTCTAGGTCTGTGTATCCCACTGTGTCCGTGGTTGTAGATATTAGAAAAGAGAATGCTTCAATGAATGTGTCCTGTCTAGCAGAAAGCTTCCCAGCATTCATATTTCCCATTTTATGAATGGACTGCGTCTTGCCTTATCGATGGGCAACTCCTGATACCTTCCTGAGTTCCTGTTGTCTTTGTGAATTCTGGCCAATCTCCAGAATAGGCTCAAGGTTTTGTGTCCAAGATATGTACCAACTCCAAGGTCTGTGACGTGGCCAAGTACTGGATAGCTGAAGGGAATGGCGAGCATCTCAGAAAACTCAGATATCAGTGTGATCAGGTAAGTCTCAGTGGAGAAACACTGTTTTGGGCTGTTTGCTTACCTATTGTTCTGTTGCCCTGAATGTCAGAAAGGTCTTTGCCTCAGGCCACACTTTGGATATCCTGAAGAAAACAGTTTTCAAATGGAAATGAATTGGCATCACCTGTGGCTCTTTGCTTAATTGCTTTGGAAAGGGATGTGTCTGAATCAGGCTCTAGGTCCTGTGTGAGGCTGTGGCTTAGATTCTCAGCACATGATGGATGTAAAGAAAGATCCCATGTGTGCATCCAAAACTAAATTGGTCAAAAGAGCAGTCATTGTGGAAGAAGTCTCTCTCCTTCCTCTGTAAGGTTCTTGACCTCCATCAAGTGAGAAGAGGAACATTTGGTTCAAATGAGTTCTTCAAAGCCCATAAGAGTCTAGCCCATAGGTGCTTGTGTTTTCTCCAGAATCCAAATCACATAAAGAATCTATACCTGATAGTCAGTAGGCCTCAAATAGGAGAAGCAGAGCAGTATTAACAGCAGGCCTATTTGATCACTCCTTGTTGCCCCGACGGGTGTCCAGGCCACCGTGACTTTAGGCAAATGAGGGGCAACTGAGGTTATTTTGGAAACTGTCTTTGGCTGCAGCCCTCATGAAAAACTCCAGCCAGTGTTTATGTTAAGTGTCTATATGGAAGACGATGAGGGCTATGTGGGAGTGTTTTGGTTTTAATTGTGGTCATTTGTGTGGCGGTTGGAAGAGATGTCTGGGTCCACCTGGGCTTAAACTCTGGTGTGATTTCCCTTAGAGACAGAGGTCTGGAACTGACCTCAGAGAAGTATTGCCAAGAATTGTGTTGGGATTTTAGGAGGCTTCGCATGAGAGTCGCCCTTGGAAACTGAGATCTAGGCCCAGGGTGGCTTTTCACAGAGCACTGGGAATCTCAGCCAGGATATCACATGATTTTATTCTGAAAGACTTGGCAGCCATAGTTGAGAGTCAAAACACACATGGAAATCACATTGTAGACCTCAATGTGCCTGGACTCATGTGATCTTTTGGCCACTATTTTGGAAGCCTTGCCTGTGAGAGTTCTCCACAGATTTCATTGAAATGAGCTTCCTCATTATTTAATGGTTCCAGAATGAATTGAAACCCATAGTGCTTCCAATTTCATCCTTGAAAAATGGTTAGATAAATGCCATGAAATTTTTAAAATTCCCATGACCAGGTGGCAGTGCGGAATCTTTGGATATCCTGTGGCTGATCATGAGTATACCAGAATTGAGTGGTTTTCATGAAAATGGTGCAGAAGAGAGAAGCCAGAATGCTGGAGCCTGCTGAGGAGTGGGCCTAGAGGAGTGGTGGGGAGGTGAGTGATAAAACATCTGTGGTGGGGCCATGTGGATCTTCCATTGGCTTCCAAATGGTTTGTGACTGACATGGTACAGCCAGCAGACCCTTATATATAAAAGCATCTTGTTATATGGAGAGGTTTCAGGGCAATGTTTAGAATCAGGTTGCTATGTTCAAGGGGGCAAGCTATGTGGGATATCAGCCTGGTTGGTGCATTCTCCTGCAGACCCTGACCTACCACACGTGACAGAACTCAGTCATGCACCGGGTAACAGTTGAATTCTTTTTATTTCATGAAACAAATACCAAAATCCCAGTGGAGAACTAGAAACTCCACGAAAAGTGGAGGATGACCGAATGGCTTCATGGTCCACATTTGGATAAGCTTAGACCCCCGTGTCCACAGTTTACCTACAAAGAGAGAATTCAGCACTTCTGCCTCATATTCAGTGGAAAATAAGAAACCATGTCCTCCAGGTCACATAAATGCAGACCCAGCTTTGATGGTCTCACTACAAAGGAAGCTAAAGCTCCCGAAAACAACATATATTTCAAGTGCCCAACCTCAGAGGCAGTTTTTCAAGTTGTCATAAGGCCAGCAGATCTCCATGTTTGTAGAGTGTTTACCCTGTCCCTTACTTTTGGAATCTCCTCTACCAACTGCAAGGTTGTGACTCCTGAGCATATTCCATACCAGATATTTATTCACAGATTTTCTAACTCTTCTCCTCTAATTGTGTCTTGCTCTGGGAGATTGTAATGTCAAGGCATTGTTCTGAATGACAGTGGAAAGAATTTTGTGTACCACATATTTACATACATATTGGATTCATTTTCCAATTTTCCATTCAAAATACTGAATAGCTGACACTAACACCTACCCTACTAGACTCTGACTACTAATTCTAATAAGATGGAGAAAAATAACCCAAAAAGAATAGAAATACAAGCAGTTCAGAGGAGGAATGGTGTATAGTTGGAATTGCCTTTTGCATTATAATGGGTAGGAGTTATAAATCTAGTCAATTATTTGTTGAAATAGTTCTCCATGTGTTTTAAAGTTAACAAATATGTGAATTCCTGTCTTCCTTTCTCTGTAGCCTATTCAGCACATGTATTTTTACATGTAATTATAGAATTTTACCTGATACCCCACGTACATTCTTATGAGGTGACTCACTTGGCAGATACAAATTTTAAGAGATCACTCAGCCAAAACCCTGTTTGAACTGAAAATTCAACCTATGAGTTAGTTTCCTTGTTGAACAACAATATACATAAATCCATGTTCAATAATATAAATGTTTTTGCATCTGTGGATGATATACATTTCATGATGAATTTCAATTGGCATATATTATGTTATTTTTAATGTCTGTGTGTTTGTATATATATATATATATATACAGTCTCCAGATTTTTCAAAATATGAAATATGTGTCTTATTATACACCCTCTAAACTCATTCATATTCATGTATGTGAATTTATAAATAAATTTTCACAAGAGTATTCTCAAAAATATTCATTCACCTGAAATACATATTTGTATCCTAGTACTGAAAAGTAACTTCAGTGATTGGTGCATACAAATCCTAATATTTCTAAAGTAACTGACCCAGTTTAACATCAATGCAAGTAGATTCCTATGGGACATGATATGAATTTTGACTTTCATTTTTATTCAACACAGGAACATTACTATTCCTTCAGTTTATGCACATCATAAGATATATATTTCATCCACAAATTCGCAAATTTATAGGCAATTGTTTCACTTTCAGTCTTTTTATTCTTCAGAACACATGTATTCCTCCATTTTCTTGACTGGTCTTTTCATGAGACTTCTTTCTAAACACATTATTTTCGATTTCCATGATCACTTTTGAAGCAAAACTCACACACAATTCATGAAAAACCATAACCCTAATATTACCATTAGATGTATTGCTGGTTGGAATTAATGATGGTATATCAATATACGATTTCTTTTATATTTTCAGATATCAATTCAATCCATTATTTAAAGTGAGACCAGTTATATTATTTATTCACAATGTGGTCTCTTCATGGATTATCTCTATATTCATAGACTCAGGGTACACCTCTTTGTACCCCCAGTACTAATTTATTGGACTTCAAAACATTACTCTCGGAAATGCCGGAAGAAATACTCATGTCACCTGATCTACATATACATTTTATCACAGTAATATTCTGGAGACCAAATACAAAGATCACAATTAAGATTGTACCAAAGCCTAAAAGGAAGGTGAGCATGGATAACTAAAAACATCCATGTCCAGGTTGGCTAATGTTCTCAAATGTCAAACCTATTGGTGACTACATATTTGTTTCTTCCTAAGATAATATATTCAAACTCATCCTTGTTCAAAATGTCTAATTGTATAACTCACTTTATACTTTGCCTGATTTTGTAATGTCTCTATTATTATCTGCTTTCCTACATATTTTTCAAAGTTCATCATTGTGACTGAATCTTCATATGTGCTGACATTTACATTCACTCTCTAACCGAAAACCTTTTGCTAAAGAACTTTTTGTCCAAATCCTATATTAACTCTTCTTCCTAAACCTACTGACTATCTTCCTAATCCTACCAACTATCCCTTTCTGACTGGATATTCCCTTCCACATTCAATCATCCAATTTTCAAGGTCCTATGCCATTGTGTATGGATTTATCTGAGACATCTGTGCAGAATGATATTCAACACTAAGTATTCCAACGAAGGGCCTAATGCCCTTCTGGGCTTCAAATCTTAGATTTCTGTTTTCATATATATATTTCACCTAAATATTCTTATAAATATCACAATGTCCCAATACCATTATTCATTCAGCAGAATGATTCGTAACACAAATTGAACATGTTATTAACCCTTACCATACACTCTTCCCTCAACCTAACTTTACAGAGGAGCAGGGAAAGAGCTGGTCTTACAATACAGGAATGTAGGGGATCTTCCACCTGCTGAGAACCTCAAAGGTCCATGCAGAAATGATCCCTGGAGAAGATGTAGGCAGCTATGAAGGACCTGAGAGAGCAAAAGTCATCTTCCACGGAAAGCAACCTGGTCAGGATGAAGGGTTGTGTCTGAATCAGCCTCTATATTCTTAATGTAGAGAAGATGGACCAAACCAGGCCTTTGTGGAGAGCTGTTCCCAGGTGCCTATGGTTGATAAACCATTCTAAATTGTGAAAATATCAGAGCAAGTAGGTGCAGCCGCCATCTCATTGGACCCTTGGAAGCAACTATTAGGACATAGTGGTTGCCAAGGTAGTGACCTCATTCAGTTCCTGAAGGAAGTGACCTCACCTCACTTTCTTGGTGATGGAACTCTCTGAACTTGGAATCCAGGAAGCCAGGCACCCAGAGCCAGTCCCAGTCCAAGTTCCAGTGGTCAAACTTGTTTGGGTTTACCAAGGACAGAGTCAGTCTTTTTTGGTACCTACTGATGTGAGGCTGGCCAAATGCCAGGAAGGTCTAAATAGGGGCCTTTCCTGAGAAAGCAGGTGGAGGCTCACTGCTAGCCTCTGACAGCTTCACAGAGTAGGCCACGGAGACCAGATCTGAACCAGCACAGCCCATTATGGTGGAATATATTATGGCCCACTAGTCAATGGACACTCCATATTGTCACAAACCTACTTGGGGATCTGTGTGGGTGTGGGTGTGGGTTTGTTGTTTTGTCTCATGTTCTGAGAATAGGTAGGAAAGTCGGTTTGTTTGGTTTGGTGTGAATTGTTTTTTGTAAGTTGTTTGACAAATCGAGGGTTTCTATGTCTGTGTATCCCACTGTGTTCGTGGTTGTAGACATTAGAAAAGAGAATGCATCAATACACGTGTCCTGTCTAGTAGAAATCTTCCCAGCATTCATCCTGCCCAATTTATGAATGGTCTGCGGCTTGCCTTATGGATGGGCAACACCTAATATCTTCCTAAGTTTCTGTTTTCTTCCTGAATTCTGGCCAATCTCTAGAATAGTATCATGGTTTTGTGTCCATGATATGTACCACCTCCAAGCTCTGTGACATGGCCATGTACTGGATAGCTGAAGGGAATGGTGAGCATCTCGGAAAACTCAGATATCAGTGTGACCAGGAAAGTCTCAGTGGAGAAACCCTGCTTTGGGCCTTTTGCTTACCTATTCTTCTGTTGCCCTGAATGTCAGGAAGGTCTTTTCCTCAGGCCACCCCTTTGTGAAGCATTAAGAAAACAGTTTTCAAATGGAAATGTATGGGCATTACCTGTGGCTCTTTGCCTAAATGCTTTGGAAAGGGTTGTGTCTGAATCAGCCTCTTGGCCATGTGTGAGGAAGTGGCTTAGCTTCTCAGCACCTAATGGATCTAAAGAAAAATCCCATGTGTACATCCAAAACCAAATTAGCCAAAAGAGCAGTCATTGTGGATGAAGTCTCACCTTCCTCTGTAGGGTTCCTGACCTCCATCATTGAGAATAGAGATCGTTTGGGTTAAATGAGTTCTTCAAAGCCCTGCAGGGAGTAGACCATAGATGCTTGGGTTTTCTCATGACTCCAATTAACATAAAGAATCTAAACCCCACAGTCAGTAGGCCTCAAAATGGAGAATCAGAGCAGTATTAATGGCAGGCCTCTTTGATCACTCCTGGTTCACAGGAAGAGTGTCCTGGCCACACTGACTTTAGGCAAATGGGGTCAAGGGAGATTATTTTTGACACTGTTTTGGCTGTGCCCCTCATGGAAAGCTACAGCCTGAGGATATAATGAGTGTCTATATGAAAGAAGATTAGGGCCATGTGGGAGTGTTTTGGTTTTAATTGTGGTCCTTTGTGTGGCTGTAGGAAGAGATAACTGGGTTCACCTGGGCTTGAACACTGTTGTGATTCCCCTAGAGACTGTGTTCTGGAACTGACCTCAAAGAAGTATTGCTTTGTGTTGAGTTGGGATATTAGGAGTCCATGCATGAGAGTCACGCTTGGAAAATGAGATCTAGGCCCAGGGTGGCTTTTCACAGAGCATTGGGAATTTCAGACAGGATATCACATGATTTTATTTAAAAGACTTGGCAGCCATATTTGCAAGTCAAAACACACATGGACCTCACATTGTAGACCTCAATGGGCCTGGCTTCATGTGACCTTTTGGCGTGTCTTTGGAAAACCTTGCCTGTTAGTGTTCTCCAGAGCTTTCATTGAAATGAGCTTCCTCTCCATTTAATGGTTCCTGAATAAATTGAAACCCACAGTGCCTCCAACTTCATCATTGAAAAATCTCTAGATAAATACTATTAAATTTTTGAAATTCCCATGACCAGGTGCCACTGGAGAACCGTTTGATGTCCTATTGATGATCATGAGTGTAGCAGACAGTGCCTTGATTGACTGGGTTTCATGAAAATGGTGTAGAACAGAGAGGCCAGTAATTTGGAGTCTGCTAAGTAGTCGGGTTAGAGTAGTGGTTTGCAATGTGTGTTAAAACACCTGTGTTGGGGTCACATGGATCTTCCATTAGCTTAAAATGGTTTCTGACTGACATTGGGCAGCCCCCAGTCCCTTCTATGTTAAGGCATCTTGTTATATGGAGAGGTTTCAGTGAAATGTTTAGAATCAGATTGCTATGGTCCAGGGGGCAATCTATGTGAGATAGAAGACTGGTTGGTGCATTCTTCTGTAGACCCTTACCCACCACACATTATAGAACTCCCTCCAGCACTTTGTCCCAGTTGAACTCCTTGTATTTCTTGAAGCAAATACCAAACTCCCAGTGCAGCTGCAAGAAACACCACAAAAAGTGGAGGATGATTAAATGGATTCACAGTCCATACTGGGAGACACTTAGACCCCAGTGGAAACAGTTTACCTACAAAGAGAGAATTCAGCACTGCTACCTCATGTTCACTGGAAAATAAGAAACCATGTCTTCCAGGTCACATAGATGCAGACCCAGCTTTGATGGTGTCACTACAAAGAAAGCTAAAGCTCCTGACAACAACATATATTTCAAGTGCCCAACCTCAGAGGCAGTTTCTCAAGAAGTCTATAGACTGGCAGAGCTCCATGTTTGTGGAGTTTTTACAATGTCCCTTACTTTTGGAAACTCCTCTACCACCTCCAAGTTTGTGAACTCCTGAGCATTTTTCATTCCAGATGTGTATTCACAGAATTTCTAACTCTTCCCCTCTAATTGTGTCTTACTTCTGGTGAAGGTAATGTCAAGGCATTGTTCTGAATAAGAGTGGGAAGATTTTGGGCAGCACATATTTGCATACACATTGGATTCATTTTCCAATTTTCCATTCGAAATACTGAATCCCTGACTGTCAGGGGTAGAAGGAATTCTCCTTCAAAGAATAGTCTGACACTTACAAGAAACAGCCCCCAGGGAGACATCCTGTCTGGGAGACATCCTGTTGCCATCTGTGTCCCTGAGACATCCTATAGCCATCTGTCTTCTTGAAACATCCTGAGGTTATCTCACCTTGTAAAGACATCCAGGAACAGCCGATAAGAGAGCTTTCCCATCTCCAGCATATAAATTCCCCTGTGTGAACAATAAAAGTTTGCAGCTTGATTAGAACTGCTGTCTTGCTGTCATCTCTTGTGTCTCATGTCCCTGAATTCCTCCCCATCTATGTTCGCTGCCCACGTTGATGTGTCCTGCTGGCCGGGACATCTGTCGCCCACCTACTGGGGCTCGAGCTTTTGACTGATTGGGAACCACGTCCTTTTGGAAGTCTTGGTCAAGCGGAGCTCGCGATTGCCTCAGCAGATACCAGCAAGTGACAGATCCAGGAGGAGAGTGGCAATGACGCATGGTGAGTGACCCACCATGGGACAAGCACTTTCATCACATGATTTGTTTTTGTCAGGCCTCAAGGAGTCCTTCAAGACATGGGGAGAGCCTGTTAAGAAAAAGGACTTAAATTTTTTCTTGTCATACATGGAGAATTGTGTCTATGGTTTCCCCTTGAAGGGACCATAAATGAAAAAAGATGGTTTAGAGTAGGAGATTGTTTAAAAGATTATTATTAATTCTTTGGCCCAGAAAAAGTGCCTGTTCCCACCTTTTCTTACTGAAACTTAATTAATGAAATTCGTAAAAGTTCACTCTTTGACAATGGTACCTTAAAACTTGTCAAGATGGGGGAAGAGACTATGTAAAAGACCTCTCGTCCCTCCTCGGCATGCCCATTAGTTAGTATAGCCATAGACCCTTCTCATTCTCCACAGGACACTGGGAAACTTCCTGGTTCCCCTCAAAATACCACCCTAATAAATAAGGCTCCAATGGTTACCAACCGCCTTTATCAAGTTTTAAATCCCAGAGACACATTGACCCCTGCGGAGAAGGCTACTTTGGAGAAGGAAGCAGCTCGCTACCACTCAGATGACCCAGCACCTCTCAGGACCCTGCCACAGCCTATAGGACATACACATCCATCTCCCTCCTATATCCCTGCTGCCTTTTGTGGTGTGGCCCTTCAGAGGCCAAATGCCGCCCCCAGCCCCAGATATTTTTTCCACACTTCCCTTGCCTAACCTGGCTCCCTTGCGAGAGTCTCTCCAACATAGACGGGAACAGATCCACCTTTTAAAAGAATAAAGATCCCTTGACTCTGAGCTCTGTTCATTTGCCTTAGGCATGGAGTCAACGCAAGCTTGCCCAAGGTGGTCTAATACAAAGGCTAAGCCACTCCATTGGCCTGTTCTCACCTTCTCAGTCACCCGCAGTCAGATAGATAAGCCTGCCCAGGCTGAGGTCAAAGACTTAGACAAGGATTAAGAGGAGGAAGCCGGGGAAATGGATCGAGGAGATCAGGACTCATAGGATTAGGAGTTCACCCCTCTGAAGGAAGGAACCCAAAGTGTCTACAAAAAATTAAGCCTGTGTTTTCTTGAAAATCTTAAAAAGGCTTGTGCTCACTATGTGCCAACTGAGCCTTACACATTGGCTTTAGTAGAAAGCCACAGCACACAATGGCTTACTCCCAATGATTGGAAATTTCTAGCCAGAGGTACCCTCAGTGCTGGAGACATCCTGTTATGGAATGCAGATTTCAAGAGCACTGTCAGGAAACTGCTCACAAAAATTTAACTAAGGCCTACTCTAAATCCTGGACTTATGTTAAGCTAGTGGGCAATGCGCCTTTTGACACTAAAACTAAGCAGGCACTTTTCCCTGCTGGACTTTTGGTGCAGATACAGGTGGCTGGCTTACATTCTTGGAGACGCCTCCCTCAAAAGGCCTCCACTACCACTTCCCTGGCAAAAATTCAAGAAGGGCCTGACGAGCTTTATAGCGACTTTGTTCCCCGGCTTAACCTAGCTGCAGAATGCTTGCTTGGACCAAGCGAAAGCGAAAGCACCTTTGTAAAACATCTTGCCTTTGAAAACGCCAACCCGGCATGTCAGGATGTTCTTCGACCACACAAGGATAAAGGGAAACATTCTGACTTTATTAGACTCTGTCCAGGGGTAGGTGCAGCCCATGCAATGCATCTCGCTTTAGGTGCCGCCTTTACCAAGGCCTTTCACAATCCTGGCTCACATACTTGCTTTACTTGTAAAAAACCTGGCTATTTTGCACGCAAGTGTCCTATAGGCAAACAAAGCCTAGGAATAGCATCTCCTCAAACTGGGACTAAACTTCCCCGAGCTACACTTTGCCCTAGATGTGGTAAAGGTCATCACTGGGTCAGTGAGTGTAGATCTAAGACAAATGCCCTGGACAGCCTATTTCTTCCTGCTTCTCAGGAAAATTTCTGTGGGGCCAGCCCCTGGCCACGACCTCCCCCAGGACAAACCCAGGGGCAATAAAGTTTGTTCCCTCCCAAACTCCCAACCTACCTCAAAATCCTTCTCCACAATTGCCTCCCTCCAACTAGCCACCCCAGGCAGCGCAGGATTCGACCTTTGTGCTGCCACCAATACAATATTAGACCCATTTCAAGGGCCCCAGATAATACCCACTGGAATTATGTGTCCCCCTCCATCTCATACGAGTGCCCTTATTCTTGGAAGAACCTCTACTACCTTACAAGGTGTTCAGGTCTTCCCTGGCATTAATGATAATGATTTCACTGGAGAAATAAAAATCCTGGCCACAGATATTAATTGAGTTATGGCCATCCAAGCAGGAACAAGACTTGCATAATAAATAATCCTTCCCTTGGGTTCAGGAGGCACTTCCACCGCCCAAACCTACCGCAGGGAATTGCCTCCTTGGGCTCTTCTGATGTATATTGGGTTCAGCCCATTTCTCACAATAGACACACCCTTACCTTATTTATTGAAGGAAAGGAATTTCAAGGAATTCTATACACTGGAACTGATGCCACAATAATTTCTCAAAAATACTGGCCATCAGGTTGGCCCCTCACCCCACCCTTGACTGACCTTAAAGGGATAAGACAGTCAAAAATCCTCTGTTCAGCTCTAGGGCTCTTAACTGGACTGATAAAGAGGGTAATAAGGGAACTGTCACTCCTTTCGTTGTTCCTGACCTCCCTGTTAACCTACAGGGCTGAGATATTTTGAGTCAAATGGAAGTTATTCTTGCCAGTCCCAATTCCATGCTGACTCATCAAATGCTTCTTATGAATTTTGTCCCTGGTACAGGCCTTTTGAGACTGAGACAAGGACTGGTTGAGTCTATACAAACCATACAAAAAACAAATACATATGGTCTTGGTTATTCTCACTTTTAGTGTCCGTCCCTGACCTCCTGTACCCCATGGAGATAGAGTTATTTGGGAGATTAAGACTCTTTTGTGGATGGATCAGTGGCCGCTTATACAAGAAAAATTAGAGGCTGCCTCCATGTTATTGCAGGAACTGCTGGCAGCCGGCTATGTAGAGCCCTCAACCTCACCATGGAACACTCCTATTTTTGTTATCAAGAAAAAAGCAGGCAAGTGCTGCCTTTTACAATATGTGTGCCATTAATAAATTTATGTGCCTGATGGGAGCACTACAGCCAGGCATTCCCACACCAGTGGCTATTCCCAAAAACTATTGTAAAATGGTTATTGACTTAAAAGATTACTTTTTTACCATTCCTTTACATCCTGATGATAGATCCTATTTTGCCTTTTGTCTCCCTCTCATTAATTTTCAGGGCCCTATGCAGAGACTTCAATAGAAGGTTCTTCCCCAAGGTATGGCCAACAGCCCTAGACTTTTCCAAAAATGCGTTGCTCAAGCAGTAGACTCTGTGAGAGAGCGATGGCCACAAATTTATATTTTACATTATATGGATGATTTGTTAATTGATGCACCTAATACCCTTAACCTTAATAATTGTTACTTGGAACTTTACAAAACCCTCACTACCTTGGGACTACAGATAGCTCCTGAATAAGGTTCAAACACAGGACCCTTATACCTATTTGGGCAATGAACTTCAAGATAATCAGATTCAAATTCTTAAAATACAACTACATGTGGACCATCTTCACACCCTTAATGATTTTCAAAAATAACTGGGTGATATTCAATGGCTAAGAACATATTTAAAATTACCCACTTGTGTACTTTTGCCCCTTGATGATGTTTTGAGAGGTATTTCCCACCCCTCCTCCTTTCAAAAGCTTACTCCTGAGGCATGACAGGTATTAAACCAAGTCACAGAAGCCATAGCCCAACAGTTTGTTACACAAATTTCTTATAACCTTCCTCTGGTTCTGGTTATTTCAACCACTCATCATACACCCACAGGAATATTTTGGCAATGAGATCCACATTTTAAAAATAAAGGCTGACCCTTGCTTTGGGTCCATTTACACACCACATCCTCCAAGGTAATTACTGTTTATGTTGCTCAGGTAGTGTCTATTATTATTAAAGGTCGTTTGCTTTCTCGACAACATTTTGGCAAAGACCCTGATAATATTTTATTCCATATACTAAGAACCAAACCCAATTTTTACTACAGCCAGTGGATGAATGGGGTATTGCTTTATCAGGCTTTTTGGGAACAATTGATAACCACCTTCCCAATGTCCCCCTTTTACATTTTGTCTAGTTACATCCATTTATTTTTCCAAAAATTACTCATAAGGCTCCCATTCCTCAAGTCCTTACTGTCGTTACAGACGATTAAAGTAATGGCCATGCGGTCTTTGTTATCAATAACCAGCCTACCAACTTTGATACTGTCTATCAGTCAGCACAGTTTGTGGAGTTGTTTCCCATAACACAAGTTTTTATAACATTTTTTGGTAATCCTGTTAATATTTATGCAGACAGTGCCTACATTGTTCATTCTGTGCTGCTGCTAGAGATTTCGCCCACCATTAAGGCTTCTTCCAATGCGGCCTTTCTGTTTTACCAGCTTTAGCAGCTAATTCAGGCCAGACAACACCCATTTTTCTTAGGACACATCAGGGCACACTCTGATCTTCCCGGGCCTCTGACACAAGGTAATGCCCATGCTGACGCAACAACTCGTTCCATGATTCTAATTTTTGTTGGCTTCATTCAAAAGGCCACGGAGTTACACAATCTTCACCAACTAAATTCCCAGAGCCTTCGATTACTTTGTGAAATTACCAGGCAACAGGCAGGAGAGATAGTAAAATCATTCCCTGATTTCACTGTCTCCTTCCCCATTCAACACTTGGGAGTTAACCTCCAAGGATTACTGCCCAATCAGGTTTAGCAAATGGATGTTACTCATTTTCCTGAATTTGGAAAAACCAAATATATACACGTTTCTATAGATACCTTCAGTGGCTGTATTTTTGCATCACCACATTCTGGAGAGGCTACCAAAGATGTCCTTTCTCATCTTGTTTCAGGCTTCTCCGTAATGGGTAAACCAATACATATTAAAACAGATAATTGTTCTGCATATACCAGTGCCACGTTTAAACAGTTTTGTGCTACCTTGCAAATTTGTCACACTACTGGAATTCCATACAACCCTCAGGGCCAAGGCATTATGGAAGGTGCGCACCTTACCTTAAAGACTTGGCTAACCCACTTTAAGACATCCACCTTTGAATTTACCACTCCCAGGCATCGCCTTAACCATGCATTATTTGCCCTTTTATTTCTTACCCTACACAGTGAAGGCCATTCGGCTGCAGACAGACACTGGCATCCCTCATCCAATTCTGTTTGCCCACCTGTTATTTGGCCAGATGCTCTTACAAATAAATGGAAAGGCCCGGATCCTGTCCTCATCTGGGGACGAGGCTCAGCTTGTGTTTTGGACCAAGAGCAAGCAGCCCCAAAATGGTTACCAGAACGCCTGGTTAAACAGAATAATGACTTACCTCAACATAGGGACAGAGGTCCTCCCCTTGAGGACAAATTTTCGTCTTTTTCAGATGCAGCCAACAATCGGTGTGAGCATCCTGCTTAAGGCACTTCTGCTGAACAGGTTTGTACACGCAGGCCTTAGCCGTACACCTTCCAATATCATGGAGTACCTTTTTGGCCCTCCCTGCAAATGCAAGGGAGGATCATAGACTCATGCTCCAACTAGATGGACCCAGACTGCTGACTGCGTGACTAAAGTGGCTTACCTCTGTGCCGAGATTGACCATAAACTGGGAAGAGTTCATCAGCCTAAATGGGAATGTGTTAGCAAGCCAAAGATTATTCTCCATAGTACAAGTAAAGCTCTCCAAAATTGTTCTGCAACCTGTTCGCATACCCAGGCGATGCATGGCTCTTGTTATGTGTCAGCCTAAATTTGTGTTAAAAAGCAGGGAGAACAATTTTTTGAAGCCTCCCTAACTAAAACTCATGCAGCAGGGGGGAACACTATTTATTATACCCCTGTTCTTTTTGACCTGGGAGGAGAACACAAATACACCAAGCTAAAGTCAGATGGGTGCCAAGGCACTGTCGGTAAACCCTCCTTCTGGCCCATTAAGGCGCCTACAGGGGTCTCTGATGGTGGAGGACCCACTGATGCTGTCAAGCATCCTCAGATAATCAAACTTTTGCAACCCCAAATCCCTGAGCTCACAAATCATCCCTTAATGTAGCCTAAATCCCAGCTCCCAGGTTTAGATACCAATACATTAGAAATGTTGGAAACTACCTACTCCTTGCTTAATAATTCCAAACCCAACCTTGCTTGTGATTGCTGGCTCTGCATGACAACAGGGGCAATCATGCCTATGGCAGTTTATATTTATTCTATCATAGACAATGATAATACATGCCAACCTGGATTTCCTTTTAAAGTACAGCTTATAGGCACTTTCACATTATGTCTTTTAGGTGTGATGCAGTATAATACCTATGACATTGATGTTGGAGTTTCTTCCTTTGGAAATTGCTCAACAGTACAAAATTATTCCTCACCCACCCCATCTCCTTGTAACCACAATGGCACAGTTTTTATGTGTGGAGGAAAATCGGTCTTCCCCACGCTTCCAGCGAATTGGACTCTTGGCTGTTTTCTTACCTTATTACTCCCTGATATGACTATTGTCCCATGAGACGAACCTCTACCCATTCCTAGCCTAGACACCTTAGTCAAAAGACAAAGGTGGGCAATACAGTCCTTACCACTCATTGCCAGCCCTGGAATAACAGCTGCTGTGGGCACAGGTACACTGGCTTAGGCACAGCTAAACACTCTTACCATCGCCCGTATCAACAACTTATAAATGATGTACAGATGTACATCAAATAGACACCCTGGCAGAAGTGTTCATCCAAAACAGATGAGGCTTAGATTTGCTGACTGCTAACCATGGAGCTATTTGCTTGGCCTTAGAGGAACGATGCTGCTTTTATGCCAATAAATCAGGCATAGTATGCACTAAAATAGAGACAAAGGGAACTATTTAAAAATCCCCTCTGTAGTGGGCTTAATGGATTTCTACCCTACCTTCTTCCCCTATTAGGCCCTTTGTTGGGTTTACTTTTAATGGTGTCCATAGGACCTTGCATTATAAACAGGCTGGTACAATTTATTAAAGAACAGATTAATATTTTGGCCTCTAAGCCAATTGAGGTCCACTATCATCATCTGGAGATGGACGACCGTGCTGTCAACATTTAAAAGGATGTTCTACCCTTCTCACAGGCTTATTTCTTAAGTTTACATCCCCAAGATTTCTCTTTCTTATATAAAAGTATGAGTAACAGCTCTGAACAACCGTCTTCTGTCCTTGCCATAAGGGTTTGCTCCTCCATGGGCCCCTCTGCTTGCAGGAGGACGCACCCATGGAGTGAGGACGTTAGGCCATAATAACGGAGGGTGCAGGAAGAACTGCAGGACGATGGATGCACGGACCACAAAACCCAAGACCTCTGAGTGACATGCTCTGGTGCATGGCGGTTGGCATGTTCCCCCTCAAAGCCATCTCCTCCAAAAACATGCAAAGGCAACCACAAAATCTCCTAGTGAAGGCGCTCGCTTGGATCACGAGATATTCTAAGGCCTCCTAGAGAAACAGAGCCTCTATCACCCCCTAAAAACATAGGCAATAATGTATGGTCAAATATTTTATATAAGAAAGGGGGAGAGGTCAGGGGCCAGAAGGAAGCTCTCCTTTGAAGAATAGCCTGACACTTACATGAAACATCGCCCTGGGAGACATTCTGCCTGGGAGACATCCCGCAGCAATCTATCTCCCTGAGACATCCTGCGGCCATCTGACTTTCTGAAATATCCTGAGGTTATCTCACCCTGTGAAGACATCCAGCAACTGCTGATAAGGGAGCTTTCCCATTCACAGCATATAAACACCCTGTGAAAACAATAAAATTTTGCAGCATGTTCAGAACTCCTCTCTTGCTATCATCTCTCATGTCTCTTGTCCCTTCATTCCTCCCCAACTAGGTTCGACGCCCAAGTTGATGTGTCGTGCTGGCCGGGACACCTGACACTAAAACATACCCTACTAGACTATGACTCCTTATCCGAATATGATGGAGAAAAATAACCCAAACAGAATAGAAATGCAAGCAGTTCAGAGGACGCATGGTGTATAGTTGGACTTGCCTTATTTGCATGATATAGGGTAGGTATTATAAGTCTAGTTAATTTTTAATTTAAATAATTGTCCATGTGTTTTTAAAGTAAACAAATATGTGAATACCTGTTTCCCTTTCTCTGTAGCCTATTCATCACATGTATTTTTATATGCACAAATAGAATCCTACCTGGTATCATACGTATATTCTTGTGAGGTGAGCTGACTTGACAGATACAAATTGTGAGAAGAGATCACTCCTCCTAAACGCTGTTGGAACTGAAAGTTCAAACTATGGGTGAGCCTCCTAGTAGAACATCATTATACATAAATCCATGTTCAGTAAAATAAATATTTTTGCATCTGTGGTTGATATATAATTTATGATGAATTTCAATTGGCATATATATTGCTACTTTTAATTTTTTTGTGTGTTTTGTGTGTGTGTGTGTGTGTGTCTGTAATGTATATATATATATATATATATATATATATATATATATATATATACAAACTCTAAAATTTTTTTCAAAATATGAAATATATGTGTCTTATATACACTACGTAAATTCATTCATGTTCATGTATGTGGATTTATAATCAACTTTTCAGAAGATTATTCTCAGAAATATTCATCCACCTGAACTACATATTTGTTTCTAGTACTGAAAAAAAACTTCAGTGAATGGTGGATACAATCCTAACATTTCTACAGTAAGTGACCCAGTTTAACATCAATGCAAGTAGATTCCTATGGGACAGTATGTGTATTTTGAAGTTCATTTCATTCAACACTGGTAAGTTACTATTTCTTCAGTTTATGAACATCATAGGATATATATTCCATCCACAAGTTCACAAATTTATAGGCATTTGATTCACTTTCAATCATTTCCTGCTTCAGAACCCATGTATTTCTCCAGGTTTCTTGAATGGTCTTTTCATGAGACTTCTTTCCAAACACATTATTTTCGATTTCCATAATCATTTTGAAGCAATACTCACACACTCTTCATAATAAACCATAACCCTAATATTACCATTAGATGTATTACTGGTTGGAATGAATGATTGTATATCAATATATGATTTCCTGTGTATTTTCAAATACCAATTCAATGCATTATTTAAAGTTGGAACCAGTTATATTACTTATTAACAGTATGGTCTATTCATGCATTATCTCTATACTCATAGACACAGGGTACATCTATTTGTAACTGCAATGCTAATTTATTCGTCTTCAAAATGTTGCTTCCTGAAATGGTGGAAGAAATACTCATGACACCTGATCTACATATGCATTTTATCACAGTAATATTCTGGACAGAAAAAGCAGAGGTCACACTTATGATTGTACCAAAGCCTAAATGGAAAGTGAGCAGGGATTACTAAAAACATCCATGTCCAGGTTGCCTAATGCTCTCAAAAGTCAATCCTATTGGTGACTACATATTTGTTTCTTCCAAAGACTACATATTGAACCTCAAGCCTGCTGAAAATGTCTAATCCTATCACTCTCTTTATACTTTGCATGATTTCCTAATGTCTCTATTGATATCTTCTTCCCTATATATTATTCCAGTTCATTATTTTGACTGACTCTTCACATGGGCTGACATTTACATTCACTCTCTACCAGAAACCCTATTGCTAAAGAACTTTTCGTCCCACTCCTATACTCACTCTTCTTTCTAAACATGCTGACTATCTTCCTAATCCTACCGACTCTCTCTTTTTGACTGGATGTTCTCTTTGACATTCAGTCATTCAAGGTAAAAGGTCCTATGCCATTGTATCTCGATTTATCTAAGACATCTGTGCAGAATATAATTCAATGCTAAGAATTCCACTCAAGGGCCTAATGCCTTACTGGGCTTCAAATCTTACCTAGATTTCTGTTTTCAAACTTATATTTCACCTGTATATTGTTGTAAATATAGCAGGTTCCCAATACCATTATTCATTTCGCAGAATGATTCCTAACAACAATCGAACCTGTTATTAGCCCTAACCATACACTGTTCCCTCAATCTAACGTTACAGAAGAGCAGGGACAGAGTTGGTCTTACAATACAGGAATATAGGGAATATTCCACCTGCTGAGAACCTCAATGGTACATGCAGAATTTATCCCCGGAGAAGATGTAGGCAGCTATGAAGGATCTAAGAGAGCAACATCCTCTTGATGGTAAACACCGTGGTAAGGATGAAAGAATGTGTCTGAATCAGGATCTCTCTTCTTAATGTAGAGAAGATGGACCACACCAGGCTTGTGTGGAGAGCTGTTTCCCGGTGCCAATGGTTGATATACAATTCTAACTTGTGAAAGTGTCACAGGAAGTAGTGGCAGCCTCTATCTCATGGGACCCTTGGAAGCAACTGTTAGGACAAAGTGGTTGTCAAGGCAATGACCTCATTCAGTTCCTGAAGGAATTGACCTACCTAACTTCCTTGGTGATGGAACTCTCTGAACTTGGGATCCAAAAAGCCAGGCACCCAGAGACAGTCCCAGTCCCACTCCCAGTGGGCTCACTTGTTTGGATTTACCGAGGACAGGGTCAATCTTTCTTCGTACCAACTGATGTGAGGATGTCCAAATGCAAGAAAAGCTCTGAAGAGGGGCCTTTGCTGGGAAAGCAGGTAGTTGTTCACCCCTGGCTCCTGACAATTTCACAGAGTTGGACAAGGAGACAAGATCTGAGATAGTACAGGCCATTTCGTGGGAAAATAGTATGGCCCACAAGTCAGAGGACACTCCATATAGTCATAGACCTCCTTGGAGGAAGGAGGTGTCTTTTTGGGTGTGCATGTGATTATGTGGTTTTATCTCATGTTCTGAGAATAGGTAGGAAAGTTGATTTGTTTGGTTTGGAGTGGACTGTTTCTTGTATGTCCTTTGACAATGCGAGTGTTTCTATGTCTGTGTATCCCACTGTGTCCGTGGTTGTAGACATTAGAGAATGCATCAATGGATTTGTCATGTCTAGTAGAAAGCTCCCAGCATTCATCCTGCCCAATTTATAAATGGACTTCAGCTTGCCTTATAGATGGGCAACAACTACTGTCTTCCTAAGTTCCAGTTTTCTTCCTGAATTCTGGTAACTCTCCAGGATAGGCTCATGGTTTTGTGTCCAAGATATGAACCACCTCCAAGCTCTATGAAATGGCCATGTACTGAATAGCTGAAGGTAATGGGAGCATCTCAGAAAAATCAGATATCAGTGTGACCAGGAAAGTCTCAGTGGAGAAACCCTGCTTTGGGCCTTTTGCTTACCTATTCTTCTGTTGCCCTGAATGTCAGGAAGGTCTTTGCCTCAGGCCACACTATGTGAAGCCTGAAGAAAACAGTTTTCAAGTGAAAATGAATGGGCATCACCTGTTGCTCTTTGCTTAATTGCTTTGGAAAGGGATGTGTCTGAATCAGCATCTTGGCCCTTTGTGAGGTTGTGGCTTAGATTCTCACCACCAGATGGATCTAAAGAAATATACCATATGTGCATCCAAAACCAAAATGGCAAAAAGATCATTCATTGTGGATGAAGCCTCGCCTTCCTCTGTGAGGTTCCTGACCTCCGTCAAGTGAAAATTGGGATCCTTTGTGTCAAATGAGTTATTCAAAGCCCTGCAGAGGTGCTGGGATTTCCTCATGACTCCAAATCACATAAATAATCTATACCTTACAGTCAGTAGGAGTCAAATTGGAGAAGCAGAGAAATATTAAAGTCAGGCCTATTTGACCACTCCTGGTTCACAGGAAAGGTGTCCTGGCCACAATGATGTTAGGCAAATGAGGAGCAAGGGAGCTTATTTTGGACACTGTCATTGGATGTGCCCCTCATGGAAACCTCCAGCCAGAGGTTATGATGAGTATCTATATGGAAGGATATGAGGGTTATGTGGGAGTGTTTGGGTTTTAATTGTGGTCATTTGTGTTGCGGTTGGAAGAGATGACTGGGTCCACCTGGATTTAAACTCTGGTGTGATTCCCCTAAGAGACTGTGTTGTAGAATTGTCCTCAGGGAACTATTGCCATGAATTGTGTTGGGATTTTAGGAGGACACGGATGAGAGTCGCCCTTGCAATCTGAGATATAGACCCATTTTGGCTTTCCACAGAGCACAGGGAATCTCAGCCATGATATCATATGATTTTATTTGAAAGACTTGGCAGCCATAGTTGAGAGTCAAAACACACATGGACCTCACATTGTAGACCTCTATGGTCCTGGATTTATGTAACTTGATCAGGATGAAGGGGTGTGTATGAATGAGCCACTCTCTTCTCAATGTGGAGAAGGTGGAGCAAACCAGGCCTTTGTGGAGAGCTGTTCCAGGGTGACTATGGTTGATATACCATTCTAACTTGTGAAAGTGTCACAGGAAGTGGGGGAAGCCTGCATCTCATGGGACTCTTGGAAGCAACTGTTACGACATATGGGTACCAAAGCAGTGACCTCATTCAGTTCCAGAAGAAAACGACATCACCTCACTTCCTTGTTGATGGAAATCTCTGAACTTGGGATCCAGGAAGCCAGGCACCCTGAGCGAATCCCAGTCCCAGTCCCAGTTTCAGTGTGCTCACTTGTTTGGAATTACCAAGGACAGGGTCAGTCATTCTTGGTACCTACTGATTTGAGGATGGGCAAATGCCAGGAAAGCTCTGAAGAGGAGCCTGTCCTTAAAAAGTAGGTAGTGACTCACCACTGGCTACTGACAACCTCAGAGAGTTGGCCAAGGGAGCAGATCTTTGACAGGACAGGCAATTTCAGGGAAAGATAGTATGGCCCACCAGTCAGAGGACACTCTGAATAGTCACAGACCTACTTGGTGGAAGGAGGTGCCTTTGTGGGTGTGGGTGTGAGTTTGTGGTTTTGTCTCATGTTATGAGAATAGGTAGGGAAGGCGGTTTCTTTGGTATGGACTGGACTGTTTCAAGAATGTCGTTTGACAAGGCGAGTGTTTCTGTGTTTGTGTATCACATTGTGTCTGTGGATGTAGACATTAGACAAAAGAATGCATCAATGGATGTTTCCTGTCTAGTAGACAGATTTTCAGCATTCATCATTCCCCATTTATGAATAGAGTGTGGCAGGCTTATTGATGTGCAACATCTGCTATTTTCCTAAGTTCCTGTTTTCTTCCTGAATTCTGGCCACTCTCCAGAATAAGCTCATGGTTTTGTGTCCAAGATATGTACCACCTCCATGCTCTGTCACATGGCCATGTACTGGATAGCTGAAGGGAATGGGAGCATTTCCGAAAACTCAGATACCAGTGTGAACAGGAAAGTCTCACTGGAGAAACCCTGCTTTGCACCATTTCCTTACCTAATGTTCTGTTGCCCTGAATGTCAGGAACGTCTTTGCCTCAGGCCACACCTTTTTGGAGCCTGAAGAAAACTGTTTTCAAATGGAAATGAAAAAAGTCTTTAGGCCAGCAGAGCTCCACGTTTGTGTAGTTTTTACCTTGTCCCTTACTTTTGGAAACTCCTTGACCACCTCCAAGGTTGTAAACTCCTGAGCATTTTCCATTCCAGTTATGTATTCACTGATTTTCTAACTCTTGTTTTCTAATTGTGTCTTACTTGGGGCGAAGGTATTGTCAAGGCATTGTTCTAGATGAAATATATATATATATATATATATATATATATATATATATATATATATATATATATATATGTATATATATATTCTCCAGATTTTTCAAAATATGAAATATATGCGTCTTACTGTACACTCCCTAAATTCATTCATGTTCTTGTATCAGGATTACTAATCAACTTTTCACAAGATCATTCTCAGAAATATTCAAATATTCAACCACCTGAAATACATATTTGTTTTCTAGTACTGAAAACTAAATTCAGTGAATGGTGCACACAAATCCTAATATTCCTACAGTACCTTACCCAGCTTAACATCATATCATGTAGATTCCTATGGGACATGATGTGTATTTTGGCGTTCATTTTTATTCAACATTGGTACATTACTATTTCTTCAGTTAATGCACATCATAGTATATATATTTCATCCACAAGTTAGAAAATTTATAGGCATTTGGTTCACTTTCAATCACTTCCTGCTTCAGTACACATGTATTTCTCCAGGTTTCTTAACTGGACTGGTCTTTTCATGAGACTTCTTTCCAAACACATTATTTTCGATTTTCATAATCAATTCTGAAGCAAAACTCACACACAGTTCATGATTAACTATAACCCTAATATTACCATTAGATGTATAACTGGTTGTAATGAATGATTGTATATCAATATAAGAATTCTTATATATTTTCAGTTATCAATTCAATCCATTATTAAATGTGGCACCTGTTATATTATTTATTCAGCATATGGTCTATTCATTCATTATCTCTATATTCATAGACACAGGGTACACCTCTTTGTTCCCCCAATACTAATTCACAGGTCTTCAAAATATTGCTCCCTGATATGGTGGAAGAAATACTCTTGTCACCTGATCTACATATACATTTTTTCACAGTAATATTCTGGACACTAAATGCAAATGTCACACTAATGATTGTACCAAACCCTAAATGGAAAGTGAACATGGATTACTAAAAACATCGATGTCCAGGTTGCCCAATGCTCTCAAATTTCAATCCTATTGGTGATTACATATTTGTTTCTTCCTAAGATTACATATTCAAACTCAACCTTGTTCAAAATGTCTAATCCTATCACTCCCTTTATACTTTGCCTGATTTTGTAATATCTCTATTATTTTCTGCTTTCCTACATATTTTTCAAATTTCATCATTGTGACTGAATTTTCATATGTGCTGATATTTACATTCATTCTCTAACCGAAACCCTATTGCTAAAGAACTATTATTCCAAATCCTATACTCACTCTTCTTCCTAAAACTACTGACTATCTCCTGATGCTACCGAATATTCCTTTTTGACTGGATGTTCTCTTTGACATTCAATCGTCCATGGTACTTGGTACTATGCCATTGTGTGTCGATTTATCTGAGACATCTGTTCAGAATTTAATTCAATGCTAAGCATCCCAATCAAGTGCCCAATTTCCTTCTGGGCTTCAAATCTTACCAATATTTCTGTTTTTATACTTATATTTCACCTATATATTCTTGTAAATATCGCAGGTTCCCAATACCATTATTTAACCCTCAGAATGATTCCTCACCCAAATTGAACCTGTTATTAACACTAATCATGCACTGTTCCCTCAATCTAACTTTACAGAAGAGCAGGGACAGAAGAGTTGGTATTTCAACACAAAAATGTACGTGATCTTCCACCTGTTGAGAACCTAGAATGTCCATACAGAAATGATCCCTGGATAAGTTGTAGGCAGCTATGAAAGACCTGAGAGAGCAAAAGTCATCTTCCATGGCAAACAACCTGGTAAGAATAAAGGGATGTGTCTGAATCAGCCTCTCTCTTCTTAATGTAGAGAAGATGGACTAAACCACGCCTGTGTGGAGAGCTGTTCCAGGGTGCCTATGGTTGATATACCATTCAAATTTGTGAAAGTGTCACAGAAAGCAGGGGCAGCCTCCATCTCATGGGACCCTTGGAATCAACTGTTAGGAAAAATTGGTTGCCAAGGTAGTGAACTATTTTAAATCCTGAAGGAAGTGAGTTACCTCACTTCCTTGGTGATGGAACTCTATGAACTTGGTATCCAGGAAGCCAGGCACCCAGAGTCAGTCCCAGTCCCAGTACAAGTGGTCTCACTTGTTTGGATTTTCCAAGGACAGAGTCATTCTTTCTTGATACCTACTGATGTGAGAATGGCCAAATACCAGGAAAGCTCTGAAGAGGGTCCTTTCCTGAGCAAGCAGTTAGGAGCTTACCACTGGCTCTTGACAACTTCACAGAGTTAGCCAAGGAGACCTAATCTAATACAGGACAGGCCATCTCAGGGGAACATAGTGTGGTCCACCAGTCAGAGGACACTCAAGATAGTCACAGACCAATTTGGGGAAAGGAGGTGCCTTAGTAAGTGTGGGTGTGGGTTTTTTGTTTGTCTCATGTTCTGAGAATATGTAGGAAAGGTGGTTTGTTTGGTTTGGAGTGAACAGTATTTAATAAGTTGTTTGACAAGGTGAGTGATTCTATGTCTGTGTATCCCACTGTGTCCGTGGTTGTAGACATAAGAAAAGAGAATGATACAATGGATGTATCCTATCTAGTAGAAAGATTCCCAGCATTCATTCTGCCCAATTTATGAATGGACTGTGGTGTGCCTTATCAATGGGCAACACCTGCTAATTTCCTAAGTTGCTGTTTTCTTCCTGAATTCTGGCCGCTCTCCAGAAGAGGCTCATGATTTTGTGTCCAAGGTATGTACCACCTCCAAGCTCTGTGACATGGCCATGTTCTGGATAGCTGAAGGGAATGGCGAGCATCTCAGAAAACTCAGATATCAGTGTGACCAGGAAAGTCTCAGTGGAGAAATCCTGCTTTGGGTTCTTTGCTTACCTATTGTTCTGTTGCCCTGACTGTCAGAAAGTTCTTTGCCTCATGCCACCCCTTTGTGAAACCTGAAGAAAACAGTTTTCAAACGGAAATGAATGGGCATCACCTGTGGCTCATTGCTTAATTGCTTTGGAAAGGAATGTGTCTGAATCAGGCTTGTGGCCCTGTGTGAGGCTGTGGCTTAGATTATCAGCACCTGATGGATGTAAAGAAAGATCCCATGTGTGCGTCCAAAACCAAAATGGCCAAAAGAGCAGTCATTGCGGATGAAGTCTTTCGCTTTCCTCTGTAAGGTTCCAGAACTCTATCAAGTGAGAATAGGGAAGATATACCAAGCCAATTTTTGGCTCCTTTTGGAAAAATTGTACCACCAATGACAGCATCAGGATAAATACCCCAACACTACCACAAGTCGCTGCACCAACAGAGAGTTCACAATGCATACAAGTGAGTTCACAATGCATACAAGTGATACATAGTCCAGGCATGTTCTGCAAACAGTTCAGTGATGGCTACTGCAGAAGCTGTAGATTGGTTTTATCTTTGTCTTCACTGGCACTGGGATGAAGATAGGAATTCTGCCAATAACGGCTAAAGAAAAAATTAGGTATCATTCCAGAAGGCACTAAAAAAAAAAAAAAAAAAAAACAATATTCTTAACAATTTACATTATCTTGAAGAGAATTATTAAATATAATGAAAAGGAAAGATGAAAGTAAACAAACAGTTCTGTTAACGTCCTTTTTTTGTTCACATCTTAGAACAATCCTCAACAGTTGTTTACCCAATTTTAATTAAACTATTTAAATTACGTGAATAAAAAAAAAATATTTGGATCCATTTTTTCATGAGTGCTCATCATATATGATATACGGACGTACGTACATTCAAACATATAATACAAAACACAAGGGTGCACACATAATATAATACATACAACACATAAGATAATAGTAAAGGCCTTATAATTTTTTACATGTGAAATCACCATTGGAATGTTTAAAAAATCTATCGTCAAAAAATAGAACTGATCAGCAAAACATTAACCTAGGTCTGTATGAGCTCAAAAAACAAAAATAAAACTTCATGATGTGGGAAGGGGCAATAATAAAATAGATATTGAAAAAAGCATCCTGGTTCTGTCGCAGATGTAAGGATAGCCAAACTGGAGTTTTGTATTTCAGCAGTTATGGATTTGAGCCAAATAATCTTCTTTTTTGTGTATAGAAATCACTTTAGTTAATCTCTCTGGAATCCAAATTGGCTGCTGTTCTTCCTGAGGATACACACAAACAGACCCCCGACTCCAGACAATTACTGGGTCAGGACCTTTCCTATGTCCTGTTAGAATATCCTTCCAAAGTACCTTGGGCTTATGCACATTTTTTGGACACATATGCCTTTCCGCAGCACTAAGTCCTGATGAATCCAAATTTAAAAAGTTTAGAGTAAAAAGGGTTATTTTAAGTTTATCTTTGGGGAATATATACTCCTTTCCAATTCCGTCTTTTTGCTTTAATAAGTACATTTTAATAGTTTGATGTGCTCTTTCAACTATGCCTTGTCCCTGTGGATTGTATGGGATTCCTGTTATATGAGTAATGCCAAATGATGAGCAAAATTGTTTAAAAGAGGTAGAAGCATAACCAGGGTCATTATCTGTTTTTAACTGTTTAGGAACACGCACAGTGGCAACATTTTGTAAACAATGAGCTAAAACATCTTTAGTTTTTTCTCCGGCATGAAGGGAGCCCATCAAAAATCCAGAAGAAGTATCAACTGTAACATGCAAATATTTTAATTTTCCAAATTCTGGCAAGTGTGTGACGTCCAAACATGGTTGGGTATCAATCCTCTAGGATTGACTCCAAGATTAACTTGTGGTAAAATGGTCACACAATTTTGACATTATTTTATTATTTGTCTAGCTAGTTCCTTAGTCTTTTTAAAATGCTTTTGTAAAGAATTAGCATTGACATGGAACTTTTTATGAAAATTTATAGGTTCTTCTAGTGTTGACAAAATATGAATGTAAGTCATGTGTAGTTTTCTCTGCTAAATCATTGCCCAAACTAAGGGCTCCAGGCAATCCTGTATGTGTCCTGATATATCCTAAAAAGAATGGATCTTTTCTTTCCCAAATTAAACTTTGTATAGTAGAAAGCGAAGAGAAAACAGTAGAGGAAGGGGAAATCCTACCAGCATCTTCAAGGGATACTATAGCATTAACTATATACTGACTAAGGGAAAATAAATTAAATACAGAATCTTTAAACATCACAAAAGCTTGTAATACTGATTAAGCTCTACCTTTTGAGCTGATCATTTGGGTACTAAAAATGTAAAAGTTTGATCAGGTGTAACTATTGCTGCTGTACCATTATTTGACCCATCAGTGAACATATTTGGAGCATTCATGATAGGTGTTTTCTTGTCATTTTTGGAAAAATTATAGGATGCGATGAGCAAAACGACAATAAAGGATTAGATGGTAAGTGGTTAACAAATGAAACCTTAGATTTACACATAAATATCGCCCAAGTATTTAACTCATTAGCTAATTCATCAATTTGATTCATAGTATATGGAGTAATAATTTTATTGGGAGAAATTCCAAACACTCCCTTTGCTGCTTTTATTCCTATGAGTATTAATTGTCCCTCAGCCTCAGGATATCTAGTAATAATAGTGTTAGAAGAATAAGATAAATGTATCGATAATAATGGTCCTTCTTGCCAAAATACTCCTGTAGGAATATTTTTTTGTAGGTAATACAATAAATAATAAATGCAAAATTATATCAACTCTATCCAAATGCATATATCCCATATATGTTTCAATGCTTTTTAATGCCTTTCTTATTTCAGGCGTTAACATTCTGGGTGAAGTTGGATCTGATGGACCTTTTAGGATATCAAATAAAGGTCCTAACTCTCCTGTTGTTATACCAAGATAAGGCCTTATCCAATTTGTGTCTCCTAATAACTTTTGAAAGTCATCAATTGATTTGAGTTGATCTAATTGTATTTGAATTTTTGGTGGCGGACCATGGTTGAGGATTATAGAACTCTGAAATTATTAATTGGAAAATTTAATTGTACTTTATTTATTGCTATCTCTAGATTACAATTTTTAATAAGTTTGTAAGTGTGGCATAACATTCTAGCAATGGGTTTTTGGCTTTGTGTGCTAATAATACATCATCCATTTAGTGAAATATTTGTAGTTCAGGATTTTGATTTCTAATTTCTGCATTAATTTGTTAAAATAAATTTGACACATAGTTGGGCTGTTAGCCATCCCTTGAGGGAGTATTTTCCACTCATATCTCTGATCAGGACCTTTGTGATTCAGTGCAGGGATAGTAAATGCAAAACGTGAACTATCCTCAGGATGAATTGGAACTGAAAAAAAAAAATCTTTAATATCTACACCGAAAACATGCCAAGTTTTTGCAAACCAGACAATTGAGGAATCCCCGATTGAGCATGTCCCATAATAACCATCTCATTATTAATGGCTCTTAAATCTTGAAATAATCTCCATTTACCAGATTTCATTTGAGGACAAAAATGGGAGTATTATGGGGAGATACAGAAGGTTGTATAAGTCCTTCCGCTAATTGTTGTTTGACCAGGTCATGGGCTGCTTGTATCTTTTCTTTAGTCAGGGGCCACTAAGGAACTAATACTGGTCTTTCTGATTTCCAAGTAATTTTTATTATCTCAGTGGCCCTTTCTGAAAATCCAACCCATGTCTATCTGTTAATTGATCTATTTGTATTGGTGCTTCTATGCCTTGTTCTTGTATTTCTAATTTTTTCCTTTCCTAAAACCTTGTGTAGCCATAATTGTGGGTGCATTTTGATTGATGTTTATTGTTAATGTCAAACCTAATTGATCTAGGACATCTCATCCCCATAAATTTACGGGAAGATTATCCAATACATATGGCAGTATAGTTTCTTCACATCCTTCAAGATCCTTCCAATCTAATACCATTGCACCTTTATGGGGATTAGTCGCCACTCCTTGGCCTCGAAGTGTTTGAGTGACTTGTTGTAATGGCCAATGTTTTGGCCATTCTTGATGAGAGATGATGCTAAGGTCTGCACCTGTATCCAGTAGCTCATTAAATTCATGTCCTTGAATATTTAGTTTTAGCATGGGGCAAGAATTTAAATTTAAAGAAAGCATAGCCCAATCTACACCTGTGGAGCCTAATTTCTTGGAACTTCTTTCTACAGTATGACTGGAAAATTTATCATGTAGGCTTGGTATTATTAGTAACTGTGCTATTCTATCTCCTGGTGAAATTACTGATATACCCTTTGGAGAACTGGCTAAAATTTTTATTTCACCTTCATAATTGGGATCAATTACCCCAGGACTTATCATAAGTCTTTTTAGAGTAGAAGAGCTGTGTCCCAATAATAAGCCTACTGTTCCTTTGGGAAGAGGTCCTTTCACCCCTGTGGGAATGATTTGAACTCCCAACTCTGGAGTTAGTACTGATCTGGTGGAGGCACAGATGTCCAACCCTGTGCTCCCTCTGGTTTTTCTGATGAGGGATCTGATGGACAATGTGTCCTGGGCACTACCCTGATCTGGTTGCTGGGTTCCTCCAGTGCTCCGTATATTTGTGGTTTGTGGCCCCAGAGTATTGGGACCCCCTGTCCATTTTTTGGCAAATGGAGCCCGATGGCTTTCTCCATGATATCGTGGATAAACACCTGGTCCTTGTTCGTGTTTTTGATAATGAAGTACCCTCTATGGTGGTTTGAGAATGGCAATTATTAGCCAAATGTCTCCCTCTACGGCATCGTGGCCAAATACCCCGTATTCTACTCCTTTGAAACCTAGTTTTGTTAAACCCTCGTCCTATGGGGCAATTCCTTTTAAAAAGTCCTGTTTGTTCACAATTGTAGCATGTTCTTAGCCTGGCATCTAAAGCCTGTTTTACTGCAGCTGCCACAGTTTTCCCTTGTTCATTAATGTCTCTGGCATCCAAAGCCTGTTGTACTGCAGCTGCCATGACTTGCTTTTGTTCATTAGTGTCTCTGCACAATTTAATATGTGTGTTTAAATCCACATGTTTCCATGGTCTAATGATGTCTCTGCACCCACAATTTGCTTGGTCATAAGCCAGTTGTTTTATTAATGGCATTGCTTGTTCTGTATTTCCAAAAACTCCGGTAGCTGTTGGAATAAGCCTATCTACAAATTAAGTGAAACATTCATTAGCTCCTTGTATTACCTTAGATAATTGACCTTGTAAACCTCCATATCCTTGTAGAGTCTTCCATGCCCTAACCACCTTTACATGAATTTGTGGGTATATGCTAGGATCATATGCAATTTGTTGCTGCTGATCCTCATAAGGTCCCTTTCCTAACAACATATCTAGATTTCTCTGAGTATTACCAGCTGCTGCATTTTGCCTAGCCGTCTCCTTGCAAAATTCCTCATTGGCAACCTTCCATAACAGATACTGACCTCCATTTAGCACAGCTTTACACATATTAGCCCAATCTCCTGGAGTCATGTTCAAGTTGTTCATGTATTCGACCAAGCTTACAATGAAGTTTGCTTGAGGACCATAGGTTGTTACAGCCTCTTTCAGCTGCTTCACTATTTTGAAATTTAAAGCATGGTGAATTCGCTGCCCTCCTACCTCAAATACAGGGCATGTTTATATTTGAGATCCTGTCTCAGGATCCAAATTATCAACTGCGGGGGTTGGGTCCCCCCCAGCATATGGAGGTGGCCTTGTTAGTTGGACATTTACATTCTCTGGTGATAGAAATGTGTTAGTAAAAGTCTCCTGTAGAGGTGGCGCTGTTGGTTGGGCACTAATGCCCTCTGGTGATAGAAAGTTGTTAGTAGCAGTCTCCTTTGGTAACTTTCCCCCTGATGGCTTTTTCTGATCTAAGCTTTGTTCCTCTATCTTTCTCTGAACTGAAGGCTTTGGACTAAGCAAACCAGATATGAACGTCCACAATGGCAATGTGCCAACTGGCAGAGTCCCTGGGCTGTTCTTTTCTCCTCTTTTTAAATCTTCACCATGATGGTTCCATTCTGATATATTTAACAACTCCTCCTTAAAAAGCCATGGGCTACATTTTTATATTGTATCAAAATATGCCCTGAATGTTCTTGATTTAGTGAGATGCCTCCTCCCTCTAACAATTTACTTAACACTTTTTCAGTTTGTTTTTTACTAATTTTTGATTCTGCATTTCTACTATAATACAACCCAACAAGATGACGCCAAACAAAACCGAGACAGAGTAAAATAAAAAGAGAACAACAAAAAGTCATTATAGCCTTTCTATCCTCCTGACATGTGCACCTGTCCTTTATCACTCTCTGTTCCTCAGATGTAAAATGTTTTTCCTCAGATGTGATCGGTTTTTCATCCATCTCACTCATCTCCAGGAACAGGCAACTTAAAACAAAAGTGAAGCAAAACTAAAGAGAAATCTCAAAATGGCTACCCATCCTCTCGCCCTGCCCTCAGGGGCGAGCAGTTTACCTTATGACTTACCCTCAGTTGGTCCCCGTGCGAGCCACCAAATGCTTCAGTCTGGCTGGGCATGATTAAGGAGCCACTTGTCAAAAGAAACAAACTTAATTTTTAGAACCACACATGCCAAACAAAACAGCTCCTCAGGAAAAACCCTTAGAGCCCAACTGCCACCACTGGCTTCCTTGTAAAGTCTCTCTCACACCCACAAGCCTCTCCAACTCCCACAATCCTCCTGCTCTTGAGGCTGATTGGCTGGGTCACAAGGGTGGAGCCAAAAAAGTCCCCCAATGAGCAGCTCCGTGGTCTGAAAAGGCAGGGAAACAGCCCAATGAGCATCACCGCAGAGGAGCCAATCAGCTAGATGTTGCTGGGGCTGCTGTGAGCCAATAATCAGTAGGCAGCTGGAAATTTGCTGTCAGCTGGAGGTTTACTGGGGCCCCTTCAGCTGTGGCTCTCAACAAATTCCTGTCTTTTTTCTCTGTAGCCTATTCAGCACCTGTATTTTTATATGCACATATAGAATCCTACCTGTTATCACACTTACATTTTTGTGAGGTGGCTGACATGGCATATTCAAATTGTGAGAAGAGACCACTCCTCCTAAATGCTGTTGGAACTGAAAATTCAACCTATGGGTGAGTTTCCTAGTTGAAAATCATAATATATAAATCCATGTTCAGCGAAATGAATATTTTTGGATCTGTGGATGATATATATTTCATGGTGAATTTCCATTGGAATATATATTGCTATTTTTAATGTCTCTGTGTGTGTCTGTTTGTATATATATATATATATATATATATATATATACTCTCAATATTTTTCAAAATATGAGAAATGGGTCTTATTATACACTCCCTAAATTCATTCATATTCATGTATGTGGATGTATAATCAATATTTCACAAGATTATTCTCAGAAATATTCATCCATCTGACATACATATTTGTTTCCTAGTACTGAAAAAAAACTCCAGTGAATGGTGCATAAAATCATAATTATTCTACAGTAACTGACCCAGTCTTAACACCAATTCAAGTAGATTCCGATGGGACATAATATGTAGGCTGAGGTTCATTTTTATTCAACACTGGTACATTACTATTTAATCAGTTTATGCACATCAAAGGGCATATATATATATATATATATATATATATATATATATATATATATATATATATAATCATCCACAGTTAGCAAATTTATAGGCATTTGTTTCACATTCAATCACTTCCTGCTTCAGAACACATGTATTCCTTCATGTTTCCTGGCTTGTATTTTCATGAGACTTCTTTCCGCACACATTATTTTTGATTTCCATAATGCCTTTTGAAGCAAAACTCACACAATTTCATGATAAACCATAACCCTAATATTACCATTAGTTGTATAACTTGTTGGAATGAATGATTGTATATCAATATAAGATTTCTTATAAGTGAACATGGATTACTAAAAACATCCATGTCCAGGTTTCCTAATGCTCTCAAATGTCAATCCTATTGGTGACTACATATTTGTTTCTTCCTAAGATTATATATTCAACCTCAATGCTCTTGAAAATGTCTAATCCAATCACTCACTCTATATTTTGACTGATTTCGTAATGTCTCTATTGATATCTGCTTTCCTACATATTTTCCCCTGTTCATCATTGTGACTGACTCTTCACGTGTGCTGACATTTAACTTCACTCTCTAACTGAAACATTATTGCTAAAGAACTTTTGTTCCAAATTCTATACTCACCCTTCTTCCTAAACCTACTGACTATCTTTCTAATCCTACCGACTATCCCTTTTTGACTGTATGTTTTCGTCTACATTTAATCATCCAATAATATTCGGGCGAGCATCAGAGGAAGAGACCACCAAGAGACTGTCTTATGCAACAGCAAAGGGTTTATTAGGGGTCCAGCATACTGGAGCTCAGAACTCCCTTGAATAGAGCAGAGAGCCCTGAGAATGGCTTAAGCAGATCTTATATACTTTCCTTGGAGGCGGCAGGGATAGAAGTTTATTGATGGGTCAGGGCGAGTAGGCGGTTTGCGTTCAAATGGGTGAGGGAGTACATTGTGCAATTTGGCAGTTGGGGATAGCACATTCTGGGAACAAGATTAGCAAACAGTTGTCAATATTTCAACAGTGTTTTTCTAAGCATACAGAAAAACAGGAAGTGACAAGTACCTATTTTATTAACCTTTCATTCGCCACTTCTTCTATTGGATACTTTTAAAAATAAAAGTGATCATTGGGGGTGTACATTCTATGTCGGCTAGTGGGGTATTGCCATATGTTTAACTTGTCCAATTTGAGCTTGGAGAAAAGAAATTACACGGTTGAGGATACAGGGTTTTATAGTTAGCAATAATATGAGGATTATTATTAGACCGGCCAGGGTTGATAAAAGCGTAGTTAACCAGGGGGACTGTGTGAAAAGACTCAAACCACCCTTTTTGGGCCTCTCTCTCTCGTTGATGATCTTCAAGGTGTCTGTTTAATTTACTCACAGATTTTTTTTAAAACTCCAGTATGGTCAGCATAAAAACAACATTCTTTCCTCAATACAGCACAAAGGTCCCCTTCTCTCATGAAGAGGAGATCCAAACCTCGAGTGTTCTGTAAAACAACTTCAGATAGAGAGATAAAAGATTCTTGAAAAGCTGTGATGGAGGTTTCTAATATCTTTACGTATTGGTCTAGTGCTGCTTCCAATTGGGTGACTTGTTGTGTCCCATGGACCAGGGCACTGGTTCCTGTTGTGTCCCATGGACCAGGGCACTGGTTCCTGTGCCCACCCCTGCAGCAACCCCTAATCCCAATAGTATGGCTAAAATGAGGGTATATGTTCCCAGGGGAACCAGGTTGTATGCCCCCCTATTTGATCTTCAAATGAACCTGCGTCATGATAGTGCACTCTGGGAAACATTTGCACCATTACACAATTAATCACATCGGTTGACCATTTCATGAAAACATAAACAATGTTTAAGTATGTAGAAATATATTGTTGTAGGGAAAGACAAGGCAAGGCACCTAAGATAGCACTGAAGACAGGGAAACAGTCCTATTTGCTTGCAACCGGATTCAGAGGGCATTGTTTCTGTTGTAATCAATTAATCCCCCGAACCCCATGTTTAGATAGTTTCAGAATTTTGTACCGAACATGTAAGGGAAGGGGCTTAGAAGTTCATAGTCCTGAGAAGTTCACAATAAGCAGTTTTTGTTTCTGTTTTTTCCTCTGTTCTCAGCAAGTTAACTTTTCAAGGACACCTGGGAAGGGGACACTTTTTCTTGCCTTTCTTTTTTCTCCCTGCCAGCTGTTACCATGGAGTCCAGTTGGTAACTTCTTTATCTTAGAAATGTAGCCATCTCTGTGAAGCCCCAGCTCAAGGCCAGAGGCCTTGTTCACATTTTTTGTGAAAAACTCGTAAGGGGGTGTCTACCTTAGAAGTGCTGAGTTTTTTAGCCAGTGGCCAAGTAGAACAGGGAAACACAAAAAGAGAAAGTTTATCTACATTGAACTCTTTGTAGGGACTCTTTTGCTGAAAGTTTTAAAGTCAGCCATGGTGAAGACTTCTGGAGAAGGTCAGTTAAGACTTTTCTGTGGGCCTGGTACAGCGTGGGAAGACGGGGAAGGTGGGGCTGAGAGCAGCTCCGACGATCTGAGAATGAGGAAGGAGAGATGTGAAAGAATAATGGGAAAGGGGTTTGGGATTTTCCTATCAACAAATACTTGAGTAGTAGAAATGTTAGAGCAAAGGGGAAGACGGGAGTGAGTATCCCAAAATCCTGTGAGGGACATTAAATTCTTAGTCACCTGTTTTCAGTTATGACAAAGCAACATTAAAGTCCATTTTCATTACATCTTGGATAAGGGTCTGAGGGATCTCCTCAGCTGGTTTGAGCTTTGGGTTAGATGGTAAGAGGACCTGGTGGGACCCAGTGTGGTCACTGACAGAAGAAGATAGGAATGAGTGGGTGGAGAGGTACGTGAGTACCTGCTACCTCAGCAAGGGCGAAGTGGTCGTAGGACCAGCGGAGGTTTAGGTTTTTGATCTAGTAATTGGAGGGGATAAATCAGGGTGCTTAAATGGGAGTGACAGCAGAGAGTCTGGAGCAGAAGGCTGAGGTTGAGGATCTATTCGAGAAGCATAGTTCAGGATGTGAGTGAAGGAGGGAAAAGGCTTCCACATAGGGGAATTTCCTTTCACCCTTTTGAGCACTTGCAGAAGTTAAAAAGTACATGCAGAATTTGAGGATCTAGAGACTCCTCTGGGGGCCATCTGTTGTGGTTACCTAATTGGTAATATGGCCAAGGATGTGTACTGAATTTGATGAAGCGTTTGGCTTCCATTAGGCAGCCCCTGTATGCTCACATCCCCATGACATACAGAAGAAGTCGGCTTTTCCCCCACACAGCCGTGACTGTTTGTGGCTTTGATAGTCCGCCGGGCAAATGTAGTAATCTAGGCTAGGCAAACTGCATCTGGCTCTTGTGTCCCTACATCCATAATGTTTGTTTTCATTATCTATGTTACGGAAGGGATTTAATGGAATTTTAGTGGGATCCTCTTCATCAGGGATACCCTAATAGGAAAGACCTATAGCCAGCTGACAAATGTCTGTATGGAGAGATGGCCACCAGTTCCCTAAGGGGGTTGTATGCAAGATAGATTATACTTCTTTTCCAGTAGGATTTGTGATCACCCATCACGGCTGAACGGACTGAGGAGGGTTAGGACTACTGGTGGCCAATGGGAGAGTCTAAAGCCTAATCCACATGGCGAATACGCAATTTGAAAGGGTATCCAGTCTTTTCTAGTTTCCTGCCAGAGTCTGGACAGGGCGCAGGCTTGAGATGAGAGGCATGGATCCAGGAAGTGATTTCTTCTACCTTTACCACTGTAGGTGTTATAAGTAGCACCTGCTATGGTCCTTTCCAGCGGGATTCCAGAGATGACACCTGATGACGTCTTACGTAGATGAAGTCTCTTACTTGATATCGATGTAGAGTCCCCTCATCCCCAGGATGGTAGGCCTTAGCCAGCTGGTTTCACAGGTATTTCTGAGTTCTTTCAAGAGCTTTAAGTCTGTCAAGCAAGGGAGGTGGAAGGGATCGTTAGGTGTTAGATTTGGGGTTAGGTCCCTTAGTGCAGGAGGTGCACAATAGAGAATTTCATAGGGGGTGAGATTACACAAAGAAACAGAGGGAGTATCTCTTGCATGCAACATTGCATATGGCAGAAGCATAGTCCAATCTTTTATTCCAGTCTCTAAGCTTAATTTCGTTAAGGTCTGTTTAATGGTTTCATTCATTCTTTCTACCTGTCCTGAACTCTGTGGTCTATAAGCACAATGTAACTTCCAATTAATCTTCAGGGTCCTGGCTAACCCCTGACTTACCTGGGCCACGAACCCCGGTCCACTATCAGACCCTATTACCTTAGGCAGGCCGTATCTTGGAAAAATATCTTCCAGGATCTTCTTGACAACCATTTGCGCTGTTTCTTTTTTCTTTCTTTCTTTTTTTTTTTTTTTTTTTTTTGTGGGGAAGGTTTCAATCCATACTGAAAATGTATCAACAAAGACTAGGAGATATTTAAGTTCATATTTTGCTGGCTTAATTTCAGCAAAGTCCACTTCCCAGAATTGTCCTGGTCTGGTTCCTCATAGGTGCTTTCCTGCAGGAAGCTTGAAAGGGTAATCATTTACGAATACGGACCTGACAGGCTTTTGTTAACCATTCCGTTATTTCATTTTGCTGTGAGTGGGTTAGTTTAAATCTCTGTTCTTGATCCTTCAGGAATGCCTGCAGTTTCTTTGAACCAAGGTGAGTGAGTTGATGTACATTTTCTACTGACATAGTTGGAGCCATGACTATTGGAATTTTTACTGAAGGATTTAGAAATTCCACTTGGGGGCCTTCAGTGTTAAGTTATTTTGGCCCGGAGCTTGGTGAGCAGATCTCTGCCCATCAATGGGGCCAGGCATTCTGGGATTACTAGGAAGGAGTGATGGATTTTTCCTTTCCCCAGGTCCATGGTCCTCGTAGTTGTATAAGCCCGATATTTACTGCCGTTAGCCCCTTGAACTAGAGACCTTTTATTTGACAGAGTGCCAAATGGGGCCTTAAGGGCTGAGTATATTGCCCCTGAATCCACTTCAAAGTTTACTGGGGTCCCCTCCACTTCAAGATACCCTGAGCTCGGGGAGGAGATCTGAGCCCCAACTCTCGTAGTCATCCTCCAGAGTCAGAAAGGCTGGCTAATGTGGCTGTCTATTTCTGGGGCACTCTTTGGCCCTGTGTCCTTTTTCTTTACAGTAGGCACATTGATCTGAGGCCAGGGGTGGCCTCTGGCATGGGCCCAGGTATCCCTTCCTGTCTCCCTGTTTCTTAATTTGTGGCCTATTTTTTTTTTTTTTTTTGTGACCAGGACTTTAGTCAACACCTTAGTCTGTATTTCTTTCGTTTGTCCTCCCTTTGCTCCTTTCTCTTCCTCAGTTTCTCTCTTATAGTATACCTTCTTGGCTTCTCTGACTAAATCTCTCAAAGTCATATCTTGTAATCTATCTAAGCATTGTAACTTTCTTTTAATATCCAGGGCACCTTTCCCAATAAAGGCCATCATGACAGATGCCTTTTGATCTTCTGCCTGAGCATCGAAAGAAGTATATCTCCTATATGCCTCCATAATTCTCTCTAGAAACATAGAGGGAGATTCATCAGGCACTTGAATAATCTCTCTTATCTTTGCCAAATTAGTTGGTCGCCTAGTGGCCACTTGGAAACCCGCTATTAGAGCCTGGCAAAAAGTGCACAGATTCTCCCTACCTTCAAAGGTGTTGGGGTCCCAGTTGGGTCAGTTCAAGGGAGAGCCGGCTTTGATTATGTTGGGAAGTTGTGTTGGTGGCCAATTGGACTGAGGATAATTTTTCTAGCATGCAGGAGGATTCTCTTTTGTTCCTCTGTCATGAAGAGAGTACTTAGGAGTTGTTGGCAGTCATCCCAAGTAGGCTGGTGTGAAAACATCAATGACTCAACCAGACCTGTGAGCCGGGTGGGTTCCTTGGAAAAAGGGGGATTGTTATTTTTCCAGTTATATAGGTTTGAAGAGAAAAAAGGCCAATAATTGTAGATTTGCATTTATCCCCCATGGCCATCGTCAATCTTTGGCCCATAGGGACCGAAGTGGTGCATCATGGGAGTTCCAGGGTTTTCAATCATTCGCCGCCAGTGAGTTTCTTTAGCCGGGCCAGCTTCCTCTAGTGGAGGAGGGGATGTGTGTGCCACGAGGGAGTTATCTGGATGGTGCTGGGCCGGCTTAGCTTCCTCCAATGGCAGAGAGGCTGAGTTAGCAGAAGGAGAATCACTTAGAGGGTGTTGTGGGTTAGGGGACGAGGGCAGGGGATAAGAAGGGGGAGGAGAGTCCAGTAGAGTCAAATCAGGGAGAACAGATGGTGAATGAGGGGGAGGAGCAGAGGGTTTGAGATATCATGGTGGATGGAGTAGGAGCGGGGGCAGGGGCAAGCAATGGCTTCACCCATAGAGGAAGAGATTTGCAGAGGTCCTATCAAGTTAAGATATATAGCTGTTGATCAGGATAGCTATGTGGCCCCGGCTGAAAGACAATATCTCTGACTTTTTAAATTAGTGGGAAGTAGAATGAGCCTTCTAGGGGCCATCCGAATCCAAAGGTGGGCCATTTTGAGGCACAAAGAGTCTGCCAGGTACAGCGTTTTACTGAAAAAGAAAGATTCTGAGTCCTTAAACGGACTTTGGTCCAGTGATCAAGGGTCAGGGACAGAGGCATTGAAGTGCTCTGTCCTATAATGAAAGGTACACAAACAGTAAAAGCAACGACACAGGACACAGAAAAGACAAGACAATAAAGACAGGCAATGGACGTCCAACACTGAGACCAGGAAAGAGTAGCTGGCAAAATCCGATGGGCTGGCAATACCGAATCTGAAACAAAATATCACTGAGTCGAGGAGACTATTGTTCCTTGATTTCCCGAGTCCTCTGGGGCGTCCCCCAGGGATGTGCCCTGTGTCTCTGTGACACGTCTCTCAGACACCATCAGAGAGAGCTCAGGCTCTTCATAGCCAGCGATTTTGCCACGTCCTAACCTGAAATATGAAACCAGAAAGAGGCGCCTTACTTGCCCCAAGAGAAGCCCCATTGGGTCTCTCGTCCGCCGCTGCCGGAACTCGGTGGAACCTCAATATGTAAAGTTCATGCGAGCTTCAGATGAAGAGACCACCAAGAGACTGTCTCATGCAACAGCAAAGGGTTTACTTGGGGTCCAGCATGGTGGGCCTCAGAGCTCACTTGAATAGAGCAGAGAGCCCTGAGAACAGCTTAAGCAGAGCTTATATACTTTCCTTGGAGAGGGAAGGGAGGGAAATTTACTGATGGGTAAGGGCGAGTGGGCGGTTTGCTGACACTGAGTGAGGGAGTACATTCTGCAATTTGGCACTTGGGAACAGCACATTTTGGAAAAAGATTAGCAAACATTTCTCAACAGAGTTTTGTTAAGCATACAGAAAAACAGGAAGTTAAAAGTACCTAATTTATGAAGCTTTCACTACCGACTATCCCTTTTTGACTGGATGTTCTCTTCTACATTCAATCATCCAAGGTACAAGGTCCTATGTCATTGTATATCGATGTATGTGAGACATCTGTGCAGAACGTAATTCAACACTGCGTATCCCAATCAAGGACCCAATGCCTTTTTGGGCTTCAAAACTTACTTACATTTCTGTTTTCATACATATATTTCACCTATATATTCTTGTACATATCGCAGGTCACCAATACCATTATTCATCCAGCAGAATGATTTCTAACCCATACCAAACATGTTATTAATCATAACCATACACTGTTCCCTCAATCTATCTTTACAGAAGAGCAGGAGAAGAGTTGGTCTTACAATACAGGAATGTAGGGGATCTTCCACCTGCTGAGAACCTCAAAGGTCCATGCAGAAATGATCCCTGGAGAAGATGTAGGCAGCTATGAAGGACCTGAGTGAGCAAAAGTCATCTTCCATGGCAAACAACCTGGTCAGGATAAAGGGTTGTGTCTGAATCAGCTTCTCTTCTTAATGTCGAGAAGATGGACCAAACCAGGCCTGTGTGGAGATCTGTTCCTGGGTGACTATGGTTGATATACCATTCAAACTTGTGAAAGTGTCACAGGAAGCTCTGAAGAGGGGCCATTCTAGATAAATCAGGGAGTGGCTCACCGGTGGCTCCTGACAACATCACAGTGCTGGCCAAAAAGACCAGATCTGAGACAGGACAGGCTATTACAGGGGAACATAGTATGGCCCATCAGTCAGAGAACACTCCGAAGAGTCACAGACCTACTTGGGGGAAGGAGGTACCTTTGTGGGTGTGGTTGCGGTTTTGTGGTTTTGTCTCATGTTCTGAGAATAGATAGGAAATTCGGTTTGTTTGGTTTGGAGTGGACTGTTTCTAGTAAGTCGTTTAACAAGGCGAGTGTTTCTATATCTGTGTATCCCATTGTGTCCATATTTGTAGATTTTAGAAAAGAGAATGCATCAATGGATATGTCGTGTCTAGTAGAAAGATTCTCATCATTCATTGTGCCCCATTAATGAATGGACTGTAGCTTGTCTTATCGATGGGCAACCCCTGATATCTACCTAAGTTCCTGATGTTCCTGAATTCTGGGATCTCTCCAGAATAGGCCCATGGTTTTGTGTCCAGGATATATACCAACTCCAAGCTCTGTGACATGGCCATGAAGTGGATAGCTGAAAGGAATGGCGAGAATCTCAGAAAACTCAGATATCAGTGTGACTAGGAGAGTCTCGGTGGAGACACCTTGCTTTGGGCCTTTTGCTTACCAATTGTTCTGTTGGCCTGAATGTCAGGAAGGTCTTTGCCTCAGGCCACCCCTTTTTGAAGCCTGAAGAAAAAAGTTTTCAAATGGAAATGAATGGGCATACCTGTGGCTCTTTGCTTAATTGCTTTTTTATTGTCTAAATCAGCCCTTTGGCCCTGTGTGTGGCTGTGGCTTAGATTCTCAGCACCTGATGGATCTAAAAAAAGATCCCATGTGTGCATCCAAAACCAAAATGGCCCAAAGAGCAGTAATTGGGATGAAGTCACTCGCCTTCCTCTGTAAGGTTCCTGACCTTCATCAAGTGAGAATAGGGATCCTTTGGGTCAAATGAGTACTTCAAAACATGCAGAGGCTAGGCCATAGGTGCTTGGGTTTTGTCATGACTCATGGTTTTGTGTCCAAGATATGTACTACCTCCAAGCTCTGTGACATGGCCATGTACTGGATAGCTGAAGGGAATGGCGAGCATCTCAGAAAACTCCGATATCAGTGTGTCCAGGGAGTCTCAGTGGAGAAACCCTGCTTTGAGCCTTTTGCTTACCTATTGTTCTGTTGCCCTGAATGTCAGGAAGGTCTTTGCCTCAGACCACCCTTTGTGAAGCCTGAAGAAAACTGTTTTCAAATGGAAATGAATGGGCATCACCTGTGGCTCTTTGCTTAATTGCTTTGGAAAGGGATGTGTCTGAATCAGCATCTTGGCCCTGTGTGAGATTGTGGCTTAGATTCTCACCACCAGATGGATCTAAAGAAAGATACCATATGTGCATCCAAAACCAAAATGGCAAAAAGAGCAGTTATTTTAGATGAAGACACTCACCTTCCTCTGTAAGGTTCCTGACTTATATCAAGTGAGAATAGGGATCCTTTGGGTCAAATGAGTTCTTCAAAGCCCTGCAGAGGCTAGCCCTTAGATGCTTGGGTTTTCTTATGACTCCAATTCACATAAAGAATCTAAACCCTACAGTCAGTAGGCCTCAGATTGGAGAAGTGAAACAATATTAACCGCAGGTCTATTTGATCACTCCTGGTTCACAGGAAGGGTGTCCAGGCCACCCTGACTTTAGGCAAATGAGGGGCAAGTGAGCTTATTTTGGACACTGTCATGGGCTGCGCCCCTCATGAAAACCTCAAGCCAGAGGTAATGATGAGTGTCTATATGGAAGAAGATGAGAGCCATGTGTGAGTGTTTTGGTTTTAATTTTTGTCATTTGTGTGGTGGTTGGAACAGATGACTGGGTCCACCTGGGGTTGAACTCTGGTGTGATTCCCCTAAGATACTGAGTTTTGGAAATGACCTCAGAGAAGTATTGCCATAAATTGTGTTGGGATATTAGGAGGCCATGCATGAGCATCGCCCATTCATGACAGTAGGCCTCAAATTGGAGAAGCAAAACTTGTTGTCCAAATCTTTAATCATTCCTTTTCTATTCCTACTGACTATCTTCCTAATGCTACCGACTATACCTTTTTGACTGGATGTTTTCTTTGACATTCAGTCATCCAAGATATAAGGTCCTGTGCCATTGTATATCGATTTATCTGAGACACCTCTGCAGAACATAATTCAAATCTAAGTATCACAATCAAGGGCCCGATGTTCTTATGGGATTCAAATCTTACCTAGGCTTCTGTTTTCATACTTATATTTCACCTATATATCCATGATATCCATGTTGGATCTGTGGATGATATATATTTCATGATGTATTTTCTACTCATCTGATATACATATACATTTCTTCTCAGTAATATTCCTGACACAAAATACAAGGGTCACACTTATGATTGTACCAAAGCCTAAATTGAATGTGACCATGTATTACTAACAACATCCATGTCCTTGTTCCCTACTGCTCTCAAATATCATTCCTATTGGTGAGTACATATTTGTTTCTTCCTAAGATTATATATTCAACCTCAACCCTTTTAAAAATGTCTTATCCTATCACTCACTTTGTACTTTGCCTGATTTCCTAATGTCTCTATTGATATCTGCTTTCCTACACCTTTTCTCCAGTTAATCATTGTGAATGACACTTCACATGTGTTGACATTGACATTCTCTCTCTAACTGAATCAACATTGCTAAAGAAATTTTGGTCCAAATGCTTTACTCACTTTTCATTTGAAACCTACCAACTATCTTTCTAATCCTACCGACTATCCCTGTTTGAGTGGATGTTCTCTTCTAAATTCAGTGATCCAAGGTACAAGGTCCTCTGCCATTGATTATTTATTTACCTGAAACATCTGTGCAGAACCTAATTCAAAGCTAAGTAAACCAATCAAGTGCCCAATGACCTTCTGTGCTTCAAATCGTTCCTAGTTTTCTGTTTTCATACTTATATTTCACCTCTATAATGTTATAAATATCGCAGGTTCCCAATACCATTATTCATCCAGCAGAATGATTTCTAACCCAAATCTAACATGTTATTAACTATAACCATACACTGTTCCCTCAATCTAACTTTTAAAAAGAGCAGGGAAAGAGTTGGTCTTACAATACAGCAATGTAGGGGTCTTCCACCTGGTGAGAACTTCAAACGTCCATGCAGAAATGATTCCTGTAGAAAATGTAGAAATGATCCCTGTAGAAAATCCCTTCATAGAAGGACCTGAGAGAGTAAGAGTCATCTTCCATGGCAAAAAAACCTGGTCACGATGAAGGGTTGTGTCTGAAGCAGCCTCTATCTTCTTAATGTAGAGTAGATGGACCAAAGCAGGACTGTGTGGACAGCTGTTCCTGAGTGCCTATGGTTGATAAAGAATTCTAACTTGTGAAAGTGTCACAGGAAGTAGGGACAACCTCTATCTCATGGGACACTTGGAAGCAAGTCTTAGGACAATGTGTTTGCCAAGGCAGTGACCTCATTCAATTCCTGAAGGAAGTGACTTAACCTCACTTCCTTGGTGATGGAACTTTCTTAACATGGGATCCAGGAAGCCAGGCACACAGAGCCAGTCCCAGTCCCAGTCCCAGTGTTCTCACATGATTGGATTTATCAAGGACAGAGCCAGCCTTTCTTGGTACCTACTTATGTGAGGATGGCCAAATGCCAGGAAAGCTCTGAAGAGAGACCTTTCCTGAGAAACCAGGTAGTGGCTCACCCCTGGCTCCTGACAACTTCAAAGAGTTGGACAAGGAGAACAGATCTGAGACAGGACAGGCCATTTCGGGGGAACATATTATGGCCCACCAGTCAGAGGACACTCCGGATAGTCACAGACCTACTTGAGGGAAGGATATGCCTTTGTGGGTGTGGGTGTGGGTTTCTGGTTTTGTCTCATGTTCTGAGAATAGGTAAGAAAGGCTGTTTGTTTTGTTTGGAGTGAACTGATTCTAGTAATTCGTTTGACAAGGCGAGAGTTTCTGGGTCTGTGTATCCCACTGTGTCCGTGGTTGTAGACATTAGAAAATAGAATGCATCAATAGATGTGTCCTGTCTAGTGGAAAGCTTCCCAGGATTATTCTTACGCAATTTTTGAATGGACTTCTGCTTGACTTTTGGATGGGCAACATCTACAATATTTCTAAGTTCCTGATTACTTCCTGAATTCTGGCCACTCTCCAGAATAGGCTCATGGTGTTGTGTCCAATATATGTACCACCTCCAAGCTTTGTGACATGGCCATGTACTGGATAGCTGAAGGGAATGGGAGCATCTCAGAAAACTCTCATATCAGTGTGACCAGGAAAGTCTCAATGGAGAAACTCTGCTTTGGGCCTTTTGCTTACCTATTGTTCTGTTGCACTGAATGTCAGAAAGGTCTTTACCTCAGGCCACCCCTTTGTGAAGCCAAAAGAAAACAGTTTTCAAATGGAAATGAATGGGCATCACCTGTGGCACTTTGCTTAATTGCTTTGGAAAAAGATGTGTCTGAATCAGGCTCTAGGTCCTGTATGAGGCTGTGGCTTAGATTCTCAGCACATAATGGATGTAAAGAAAGATTCCATGTGTGCATCTAAAACCATATTGGCCAAAAGAGCAGTCCTTGTGGAAGAAGTTTCTCGCCTTCCTCTATAAGTTTTCTGACCTCCATCAAGTGAGAATTGGAACATTTGGTTCAAATGAGTTCTTCAAAGCCCTGCAGCGGCTAGCCCATAGGTGCTTGGGTTTTGCCAGAATCCAAATCACATAAAGAATCTATAACTCACGATAAGTAGGCCTCAAATTGGAGAAGCAGAGCAGTATTTACAGCAGGCCTTTTTGATCACTCCTGGTTCCCTGGACGAGTGTCCAGGCCACCCTGACTTTAGGCAAATGAGGGGCAAAGGAGTATATTTTGGACACTGTCTTGGGCTGCACCCCTCTTGGAAACCTCCAGCCAGAGGTTATGATCAGTGTCTATATGGAAGAAGATTAGAGCCATGTGGGAGTGTTTTGGTTTTAATTGTGGTCATTTGTGTGGCGGTTGGAAGAGATGACTGGGTCCACCTGGCCTTGAACTCTGGTGTGATTTCATTTAGAGACTGAGTTCTGAAACTGACCTCAGAGAAGTATTGCCAAGAATTGTGTTGGAATTTTAGGAGGCTTCACAAGAGTTCACCTTGGAAACTGAGATGTAGTCCCAGGGTTGCTTTTCACAAAGCACTGGGAATCTCAGCCTGGATATCACATGATTTTATTCTGAAAGACTTGGCAGCCATAGTTGAGAGTCAAAACACACATGGATGTCACATTTTAGACCTCAATGGGCCTGGATTCATGTGATATTTTGGCCACTATTTGGGAAGCCTTGCCTGTGAGAGTTCTCCAGATAATTCATTGAAATGAGCTTCCTCACCATTTAATGGTTCCAGAGTGAATTGAAACCCACAGTGACTCAACTTCATTCTTGAAAAATGGCTAGATAAATACCATGGAATTTTTAAAATTCCAGTGACCAGGTGGCACTGGAGAATCTTTGTATGTACTGTGGCTGATCATGAGTATACTAGACAGTGTCTTGATTGACTGGTTTTCATGAAAATGATGCAGAACAGAGATGCTAGGAAGTTGGAGCCTGCTGAGGAGTGGGCCTAGAGCAGTGGTGGGCAGGTGTGTGATAAAACATCTGTGGTGGGGACATGTGGATCTCCCATTGGTGTCCAAATGGCTTGTGACTACCATTGTGCAGCCAGCAGACCATTATATGTAAAGGCATCTTGTTATACGGAGAGGTTTCAGGTCAATGTTTGGAATCAGGTTCCTATGGTCAAGGGGGCAAGCTATGAGGGATATAAGCATGGTTGGTGCATTTTCCTGCAGACCATAACCTACCACGTGTGACAGAACTCCCTCACGCACCGGGTAATAGTATATATAATTCATCCACAATTTCACAAATTTCTAGGCATTTGTTTCATTTTAAAACACTTTCTTCTTCAGAACACATGTATTCCTCCATGTTTCTTGACTGGTCTTTTCATGAGACTTCTCTCCAAACACATTATTTTCGATTTCCATGATCACTTTTGAAGCAAAACTCACACACACTTCATGATAATCCATAACCCTAATATTATCAGTAGATGTATTGCTGGTTGGAATGAATGATTGTATATCAATATATGATTTCTTATATATTTTCATATATCAATTCAATCCATTATTTAAAGTGGGGCCAGTTATTTTATTTATTCACAATGTGCTCTCTTCATGCATCATCTGTATTTTCATAGACACAGGGTACACCTCTTTGTACCCCAAATACTAATTTATAGGACTTCAAATCATTGCTCCCAGAAATGCTGGAAGAAATACTCATGTCACCTGATCTACATATACATTTTATCACAGTAATATTCTGGACACAAAATGCAAAGTTCACAATTATGATTGTACCAAAGCTTAAAAGGAAAGTGATCATGGATTACTAAAAACATCCGTGTCCAGGTTGCCCAGTGCTCTCAAATGTCAATCCTACATATTTGTTTCATCCTAAGATTACATATTCAAACTCAACCCTTTTCAAAGTGTCTAATACTATCACTCAATTTATACTTTGCCATATTTTGTAATATCTCTATTGTTATCTGCTTTCCTACATATTTTCCTGAGTTCATCATTGTGACTGAATTTTCATATGTGCTGACATTTACATTCACTCTCTAACTGAAACCCTATTGCTAAAGAACTTTCGGTCCAAATCCAATACTCAGTCTTCTTACTAAACATACCGACTATCTTTCTAATCCTACCGACTATCCCTTTTTGACTGGATGTTCTCTTCCACAATCAATCATGCAATGTACAAGGTCCTGTGCCATTGAATATGGATTTATCTGAGACATCTGTGCAGAACGTAATTCAACACTAAGTATCACAATCAAGTTCCCAATGCTCTTTTGGGCTTCAAATCTCAGATTTCTGGTTTTCATACATATGTCTCACCTATATATTCTTATAAATATCGAAGGTTCCTAATACCATTATTCATCCAGAAGAATGATTCATAACACAATTCAAACATGTTATTAACCCTAACTATACACACTTCCCTAATCTAACTTTACAGAAGAGCAGAAACAGAGTTGGTGTTACAATACAGGAAGGTAGAGGATCTTCCACCTGCTGAGAACCTCTAAGGTCTTTTCAGAAATGATCCCTGGAAAAGATGAAGGCAGCTATGGAGGACCTGAGTCAGAAAAAGTCATCTTCCATGGAAAACATCCTGATCAGGATGAAGGGTTGTGTCAGAATCAGCCACTCTCTTCTTACTGTCGAGAAGATGGACCAAACCAGGCCTGTGAGGAGAGCTGTTCCCGGGTGCCTATGTTTGATATACCATTATAACTTGTGAAAGTGTCACAGGAAGTAGGTGTAGCCTCCATCTCATTTGACCCTTGGAAGCAACTGTTAGGATATAGTGGTTGCCAAGGTAGTGACCTCATTCAGTTCCTAAAGGAAGTGACCTCACTTCATTTCCTTAGTGATGGAACTCTCTGAACTTGTGATCCAGGAAGCCAGGCACCAAGAGCCACTCCCAGTCAAAGTCCCAGTGGTCAAACTTGTTTGTATTTACCAAGGATAGAGTCAGTCTTTCTTGGTACCTACTGATGTGATGATGGCCAAAAGAAAGGAAGGTCTGAAGAGGGGCCTTTTCTGTGAAAGCAGGTAGTGGCTCACCTCTGGCTCTTGACACCTTCACAGAGTTGGCCACAGAGACCAGATCTGATACAGGACAGCTCATTATGGGGGAATATATTATGGCCCACCAGTCAAAGAACACTCCGTATTGTCACAGACCTACTTGGGGGTTTGTGTGGGTGTGGGTGTGGGTTTGTGGTTTTGTCTCATGTTCTGAGAATAGGAAGGAAATTCGATTTATTTGGTTTGGTGTGAATTGTTTCTAGTAAGTCGTTTGAAAAGGTGAGTGTTTCTATGTCTGTGTATCCCACTGTGTTCCTGGTTGTAGAAATTAGAAAAGATGATACATCAATACATGTGTCCTTTCTAATAAAAATCTTCCCAGCATTCATCCTGCCAAATTTATGAATGGTCTGCGCTTGCCTTATGGATGGGCAACACCTAATATCGTCCTAAGTTCCTGTTTTCTTCCTGAATTCTGGCCTATCTCCAGAATAGGCTCATGGTTTTGTGTCCAAGATATGTACCACCTCCAAGCTCTATGACATGGCCATGTACTGGATAGCTGAAGGGAATGGTGAGCATCTCAGAAAACTCAGATATCAGTGTGACCAGCAAAGTCTCAGTGGAGAAACCCTGCTTTGGGCCTTTTGCTTATCAATTGTTCTGTTGCCATGAATGTCAGGAAGGTCTTGCCTGAGGCCACCCCTTTGTAAAGCCTGAAGAAAACAGTTTTCAAATGGAAATGAGTGGACATCACCTGTGGCTCTTTGCTTAATTGCTTTGGAAAGGGATGTGTCTGAATCAGCCTCTTGGCCCTGTGGGAGGCTGTGGCTTAGATTCTCAGCACCTGATGTATCTAATGAAAAATCCCATGTGTGCATCCAAAACCAAAATAGCCAAATGAACCGTCATTGTGGATGAAGTCTCTCGCCTTCCTCTGTAAGGTTCCTGACCTCCATCATTGAGAATAGAGATCCTTTGGGTTAAATGAGTTCTTCAAAGACCTGCAGAGTCTAGCCCATAGGTGCTTGGGTTTCCTCATGACTCCATTAACAAAAAGAATCTAAACTCCAGTAGGCCTCAAAAAGGAGAAACAGAGCAGTATTAACCGCAGGCCTCTTTGATCACTCCTGGTTCACAGAAAGGGTGTCCTGGCCACACTGACTTTAGGAAAATGGAGGCAAGGGAGCTTATTTTGGACACTCTCTTTGGATGCGCCCCTCATGAAAACCAACAGCCTGAAGTTATGTTGAGTGTCTATATGGAAGAAGATGAGGGCCATGTGGGAGTGTTTTGGTTTTAATTGTGGTCATTTGTGTGGCTGTAGGAATAGATGACTGGGTCCACCTGGGCTTGAACACTGGTGTGATTCCCCTAAAGACTGTGTTCTGGAACTAACGTCAAAGAAGTATTCCTGTGTATTGTGTTGGCGTTTTAGGAGGCCACACATGAGAGTTGCCCTTGGAAACTGAGTTCTAGGCCCAGGGTTGCTTTCCACAAAGCACTGGGAATCTCAGGAAGGATATCACATGATTTTATTCTTAAAGACGTGGCAGCCATAGTTGCAAGTAAAAACACACATGGACATCACATTGTGGACCTCAATGGTCCTGGCTTCATGTGACCTTTTGAACTGTCTTTGGGAAGCCTTTCCTGTTAATGTTTTCCAGAGCTTTCATTGAAATGAGCTTCCTCTCCATTTAATGGTTCCTGAATGAATTTAAACGCACAGTGCCTCCAATGTCATCGTTGAAAAATGGCTAGATAAATACCATTAAATTTTTGAATTCCCATGACCAGGTGGCACTGGAGAAACTTTGTATGTCCTATTGATGATCATGAGTGTACCAGACAGTTCCTTGATTGACTGGTGTTCATGAAAATTGTGTTAGAAGAGAGATGACAGTAATTTGGAACCTGATGAGTAGTCGGCCTAGAGCAGTGGTGTGCAGGTGTGTGTTAAAACATCTGTGGTGGGGTCATGTGGATCTTCCATTGGCTTCCAAATGGTTTGTGACTGACATAGTGCAGCCCCTAGACCCTTGTATGTAAAGGCATCATATTATATCGAGAGGTTTCAGTGCAATGTTTAGAATCAGATGGCTATGGTCAAGGGGGCAAGCTATGTGGGATAGAAGCCTGGTTGGTGCATTCTCTTGCAGACCCTTACCCACCACATGTGACAGAACTCCCTCCAGCACTGTGTCCAAGTTGAACTCCTTGTATTACGAGAAGCAAATTCCAAACTCCCAGTGCAGCTGCAAGAAACACCACGAAAAGTGGAGGTCGATTAAATGGCTTCACAGTCCCCACTGGGAGACACTTAGCCCCCAGTGGCAACAGTTTAACTACAAAGAGAGAATTCAGCACTGCTGCTTCTTGTCCATTGGAAAATAAGAAACCATGTCCTCCAGGTCACATAGATGCAGACCCAGATTTGATGGTCTCACTACAAAGAAGCTAAACCTCCTGACAACAACATATATTTCAAGTGCCCAACCTCAGAGGCAGTTTCTCAAGAAATCTTTAGGCCGGCAGTGCTCCATGTTTGTGGAGTTTTTACCCTGTCCCTTACTTTTGGAAACTCTTCTACCACCTCCAAGTTTGTGAACTCTTAAGTTTTTTCCATTCCAGATGTGTATTCACAGATTTTCTAACTCTTCTCCTCTAATTGTGTCTTACTTAGGGTGAAGGTAATGTCAAGGCATTGTTCTGAATGAGAGTGGGAAGATTTTTGGGTAGCACATATTTGCATACACATTGCATTCTTTTTCCAATTTTCCATTCAAAATACTGAATCCCTGACTGTCAGGGGTAGAAGAAATTCTCCTTCAAGGAATAGCCTGACACTTACAAGAAACAGCACCCAGGGAGACATCCTGTCTTGGAGACATCCTGTAGCCATCTGTGTCCCTGAGACATCCTGTGGCCATCTGTCTTCTTGAAATATCCTGAGGTTATCTCACCTTGTGAAGACATCCAGGAACTGCCAATAAGAGAGCTTTCCCATCTCCAGCATATAAATTCCCCTGTGTGAACAATGAATTTTGCAGCTTGATCAGAACTCCTGTCTTCTTGTCATCTCTCGTGTCTCTTGTCTCTTCATTTCTCCCCATCTAGGTTCGCTGCCCACGTTGATGTGTCCTGTCAGCCGGGACATCTAGCACCCATTGACTGGGGTTTGAGCCTTTGAGTGATAGGGAACCCCGTTCTCCTGAAAGGCTTGGTCAAGGGGAGCTCTCGATTGCCTCAGCAGACACCACCGAGAGACAGATCCAGGAGGAAAGTGGGGATAACGCACGGGGAGTGACCCACCATGGGACAAGCAGTTTCGTCACATGATTTGTTTTGTCAGGCCTCAAGGAGTCTTTCAAGACATGGGGGGGGTGTGTGTTAAGAAAAAGGACTTAATTTTTTTTTCATACATAGGGGAATTGTGTCCATGATTTCCCCTTGAAGGGACCATTGATGGTAAAAGATGGCTTAGAGTAGGAGACTGTTTAAAAGATAATTATGAATCCTTTGGCCAGAAAAAGTGCCTGTTCCCACCTTTTCTTACTGGAAATTAATTAATGAATTTCTTAAAAGTTCACCCTTTGACAATGGTACCTTAAAACTTCTCAGGATTGGGGAAGAGACTATGCAAAAGACCTCTTGTCCCCCCTCGCATGCCCATCAGTTAATAGAGACATAGACCATTCTCAGTCTCCCCAGGACCCTGGGAACCTTCCTGGTCCCCCTCAAAATACCACCCTAATGAATAGGGCTCAAATGGTCACCAACCACCTTTATCCAGTTTAAAATCCTGGAGACACATTGATCCCTGGAGAGGAGGCTAACTTGGAGAAGGAAGAAGCTCCCTATGATTCAGAAGACCCGCCACCTCTTAAGACCCTGCCACAGCCTATAGGACTTACACATCCACCTCCCTCTTATATCTCTCTTTCCTTTTGTGCTCCGGCCCTTCAGGGGCCAAATCCCCACACCAGATATTTTTTCCACACTTCCCTTGCCTAACCTGGCTCCCTTGGGAGAGTCTCTCCAACATAGACTGAAAGAGATCCAACTTTTAAAAGAATTAAGATCCCTTGACTCTGAGCTCTGTTCATTAGCTTAGGCATGGAGTCAACGTAAGCTGGCCCAAGGTGGTCTAAAACAAAGGCTAAGCCACTCCATAGGACTGTTCTCGCCTTCGCAGTCACCTGCAGTCAGATAGATAAGCCTGCCCAGGTTGAGGTCAAAGACTTAGACGAGGATCAAGAGGAAGAAGTGTGGGAAATGGATCAAAGAGATCAGGACTCAGAGGATGAGGAGTTCACCCTCAGAAGAAAGGAACCCAGAGTGTCTACAAAAAATTAAGCCTGCGTTTTCTTGAAAAAACTTAAAAAGTCTTGTGCTCACTATGGACCCACTGCGCCCTACACGTAGGCTGTATTAGAAAGCCACAGCACACAATGTCTTACTAACAATGATTAGAAATTTTTAGACCAAGCTACCCTCAGTGCCGGAGACTTCCTGTTATGGAATGCAGATTTCAAAGAGCACCATCAGGAAACCACTCAAAAAAATTTAACTAAGTCCTCCTCTAATTCCTGGACTTATGTTAAGATAGTGGGCCATGCGCCTTTTGACACTAAAACTAAACAGGCACGTTTCCCTGCTGGACTTTTGGCGCAGATTCAGATGGCTGGCTTACATGCTTGGAGTCGCCTCCCTCAAAAGGCCTCCGCTACCACTTCCCTGGCAAAAATTCGACAAGGGCCCGACAAGCCTTATAGCGACTTTCTTCCCCGCCTTAACCTACCTGTGGAATGCTTGCTTGGACCAAGCGAAAGTGAAAGTACCCTTGTAAAACACCTTGCCTTAGAAAACGCCAACCTGGCATGTCAGGATGTTCTTTGAACACATAAGGATAAAGTGAAACTTTCTGACTTTATTAGACTCTGTGCAGGGGTGGGTGTAGCCCTTGCCATGGGTCTCGCCCTAGGTGCCGCCTTTACCAAGGCCTTTAACAATCCTGGCTCAAGTACTTGCTTTACTTGTAAACAACCTGGCCATTTTGTACGTGAGTGTCCGACAGGCAAACAAAGCTTAGGAATAGTGTCTCCTTAAACTGGGGCTAAAAAGCCCCCAGCTACCCTTTGCCATAGATGTGGTAAAGGTCATCACTGGTGAGTGAGTGTAAATCTAAGACAAATGCCCTCAGCAGCCTATCACAAAGTCCTTCTCCACAATTGCCTCCCTCCAACTAGCCATCCCAGGCAGTGCAGGATTGGATCTTTTTGCCACCACCAATACAATATTGGACTCAATGCAAAGGCCCCAGATAATACCCACTGGAATTATGGGTCCCCCTCCATCTCATACGTGTGCCCTTATTCCTGAAAGAGCCTCTACTACCTTACAAGGTGTTCAGGTCTTCCCTGGCATTTATGATAATGATTGCACTGGAGAAATAAAAATACTGGCCACAGCAATTAATGGAGTTGTGGCCATGCCAGCAGGAACAACACTTGCACAATTAATACTCCTTCCCTTGGATTCAGGAGGCACTTCCACCACCCAAACCTACCAAGGGGGACTACCTCCTTGGGCTCCTCTGATGTATATTGGGTTCAGCCCATTTCTCACAATAGACCCACCCTTATCTTACTTATTTAAGGAAAGGAATTCCAAGGAATTCTTTTTACTGGTGCTGATGCCACAATTATTTCTCAAAAATTCTGGTCAACAGGTTGGCCCCTCACCCCATCCTTGACAGACCTTAAAGGGATAGGACAGTCAAAAAATCCTCTGGTCAGCTCTAGGGCTATTAGCTGGACTGATAAAGAGGGTAATAAGGGAACTGTCACTCCTTTCTTTGTTCCTGACCTCCCTGTTAACCTATGCAGTCGAGATATTTTGAGTCAAATGGAAGTTATACTTTCCAGTACCAATTCCATGGTGACTCATCAAATGCTTCGTATTAATTTTGTCCCTGGTACAAGCTTTGTGAGACTGAGACAAGGACTGGTTGAGCCAATACAACCCATACAGAAAACAAATACATATGGGCTTGGGTATTCGGATTTTTAGTGTTGGTCCCTGACCCTCCTGTACCCCATGCAGATAAAATTATTTTGGAGACTCAGACTCCTGTGTGGGTGGATCACTGGCCCCTTACCCAAGAAAATTTGGAGGCTTCCTCCATGTTAAAGCAGGAACAGCTGGCAGGCCGCCATGTAGAACCCTCAACCTCACCATGGAATACAAATATTTTTGTTATCAAGAAAAAATCAGGCAAGTGGCACCTTTTACAATATTTGTGTGCCATTAATAAAGTTATGTGCCTGATGGGAGCACTACAGCCAGGCATTTCCACACCAGTGGCTATTCCCAAAAACTATTGTAAAATGGTTATTGACTTAAAAGATTGCTTTTTTACCATTGCTTTACATCCTGAGGCTAGACCCTATTTTGCCTTTAGTCTCTCTCACATTAATTTTCAGGGCTCTATGCAGAGATTTCAATGGAAGGTTCTTCCCCAAGATATGGCCAACAGCCCTAGTCTTTGCCAAAAACACGTTGCTCAAGCAGTAGACCTGTGAGAGAGTGATGGCCACAAATTTATAATTTACATTATATGAATGATTCGTTAATTGATGCACCTAATACCAATGACCTTAATAATTGTTACTTGGACCTTTACAAAACCCTCACTACCTTGGGACTACAGAAAGCTGCTTATAAGGTTCAAACACAGGACCCTTATACCTATTTGGAATTTAACTTCAAGATAATCAGATCCAAATTCCTTAAATACAACTACGTGTGGACAATCTTCATACACTTAATGATTTTCAAAAATTACTGGGGGATATTCAATGGCTAAGAACATATTTAAAATTACCCAGTTGTGTAATTTTGCCCCTTAATGATGTTTTGAGAGGTGATTCCCACCCCTCCTCCCCTCAAAATCTTACTCCCGAGGCATGACAGGCATTAAACCAAGTCACAGAAGCCATAGCCCAACAGTTTGTTACACAAATTATTTATAACCTTCCTCTGGTTCTGATTATTTTACACACTCCTCATACACCCACAGAAATATTTTGGCAGCGAGATCCACATTTTAAAAATAAAGGCTGCCCCTTGCTTTGGGTCCATTTTCCCACCACATCCTCCAAGGTTATTACTGTTTATCTTGCTCAGGTAGCTTCTATTATTATTAAAGATCATTTGCTTTCTCGACAACATTTTGGCAAAGAACCGGATAATATTTTAATTCCATATATGAAGGACCAAACCCAATTTTTAATACAGACATGGGATGAATGGGGTATTGCCCTATCAGGCTTTTGGGGAACAATTGATAACCACCTCCCCAATGTCCCCCTTTTACATTTTGTCCAGTAACATCCACTTATTTTTCCAAAAATTACTCAAAATGCTCCCATTCCTCAAGCCCTTACTGTCTTTACAGATGGTTCCAGTAATGGCCGAGTGGTCTTTGTTGTCAATAACCAGCCTACCACCTTTGATACTATCTATCAGTCAGCACAGTTTGTGGAATTGTTTGCCATAACACAAGTTTTTATAACATTTTTTTTATAATCCTGTTAATATTAATACAGACAGTGCCTACATTGCTCATTCTGTGCCCCTGCTGGAGATTTCACCTGCCATTAAGGCTTCTTCCAATGTGGCCTTTCTGATTCACCAGCTTTAGCAGCTAATTCAGGCCAGACAAAACCCATTTTTCTTAGGACACATCAGGGCACACTCTGATCTTCCCGGGCCTCTAACACAAGGTAATGCCCAAGCTGATGCAGCAACTCGTTCCATCTTTCCAATTTTGTGGGCTCCATTCAAAAGGCCACGGAGTTACACAATCTTCACCATCTAAATTCCAAGAGCCTTCAATTACTTTGTAAAATTACCAGGAAATAGGCACGAGAAATAGTAGAAGCATTCCCTGGTTGCACTGACTCCCTCCCCATTCTACACTTGAGAGTTAATCCCCGAGAATTACTGCCCAATCAGTTTTGGCAAATGGATGTTACTCATTTTCCTGAATTTGGAAAAAACAAATATATACACGTTTCTATAGATACCTTCAGAGACTTTATTTTTGCATCACCACATTCTGGAGAGGCTACCAAAGATGTCCTTTCTCATCTTGTTTCAGCTTTATCCGTAATGGGTAAACCAATACATATTAAAACAGATAATCATCCTGCATATACCTGTGCCAAGTTTAAATAGTTTTGTGCTACCTTGCAGTTTCGTCATACTACTGGAATTCCATACAACCCTCAGGGCCAAGGCATTGTGGAACGTGCCCACCTAAGCTTAAAGACTTGGCTAACACTCCATAAGGCTTCCGCCCTTGGATTTACCACTCCCAGGCATCGACTTAACCATGCATTATTTGCCCTTATTTTTCTTACCCTAGACAGTGAAGGCCATTCGGCCACAGACAGACACTGGCATTCCTCTTCCAATTCTGTTCGCCCACCTGTTATGTGGTGCAATCCCCTTACAAATAAATGGAAAGGTCCAGATCATGTCCTCATCTGGGGACAAGGCTTAGCTTGTGTTTTGGACCAAGAGAAAGCAGCCCCAAGATGGTTACCAGAATGCCTGGTTAAACAGGTTAATGACTTACCTCAACACAGGGATGGAGGCCCTCCCCCTGAGGACAAATTTTCCTCTTTTTCAGATGCAGCCAACAATCTGTGTGAGGATTCTGCTTTAGGCACTTCTGCTGAACAGGTTTGTACATGGAGGCCTTGGCCCTCCACGTTCCAACATCATGAAGTAAGTTTTTGGCCCACCTGCGAATGAAAGGGAGATTCTTGGACTCAGGCTCCCACTAGTTGGACCCAGACTGCTGACTGCATGACTAAGGTGGCTTACCTCCATGCCGAGGTTGACCATAAACTCGGAGGAGTTCATCAGCCTAAATGGTTATGTGTTAACAAGCCAAAGTTAATTCCCCCTAGTAAAAGTAAAGCTCTCCAAAATTCTTCTGCAACCTGTACGCATACCCAGGCGATGCATATTTCTTGTTATGTGTCGCCCTCAATTTGTGTTAACAAGTAGGGAGAACAATTTTTTGAAGCCTCCCAAACTAAAACTCACGAAGCAGGGGGGACCACTCTTCATTATACCCCCGTTCTCTTTGACTGGGGAGGAGAAGGCAAATACACAAAGCTACAGTCAGCTGGTTGCCAAGGCCCTGTCGGTAAACCTTCCTGCTGGCCCATTAAGGCCCATACATGGGTCTCTGATGGGGGAAGAACCACTGATGCTGTCAAGCATCCTCAGATAATCAAACATTTGAAATCCCAAATCCCTGAGCTCACATATCATCCCTTAATGTAGCCTAAATCCCAGCTCCTTGGTTTAGATACCAATACATTAGATTTTTTGGAAACTACCTTCTCCTTGCTTAATAATTCCAACCCCACCCTTGCTGGTGATTGCTGGCTCTGCATGACAACAGGGGCAGTCATGCCTATGGCTGTTCCTATTAATTCTATTTTAGACAATGATAATACATGCCAACCCGGATTTCCTTTTAAAGTACAGCCTATAGTCACTTTTACATTATGTCTTTTAGGCACAATGCAGAATAATACCTATGATATTGTTGTTGGAGTTACTTCCTTTGGAAATTGCTCAACATACAAAATTATTCCTCACCAACCCCAACTCTTTGTCCCCCCAATGGCAGTGTTTTTATGTGTGGAGTAAACTTGGCCTTCCCCAGGTTTCGAGCGAATTGGACCGGTGGCTCTTTTCTTGCCTTATTACTCCCTGATATAACTATAGTCCCAGAAGACGAACCTCTAACCATTCCTAGCCTAGACACCTTAATCATAAAACAAAGGCGGGCAATAAAGGCCTTACCACTCATTGCCAGCCTTGGAATAACAGCTGTGTTGGCACAGGTACACTGGCTTAGGCACGGCTATACACTCTTACCATCGCCTGTCTCAACAACTTATAAATGTTGTACAAACTCTATCAGGAACCATTAAAGTTTTGCAGGACCAAATAGACTCCCAGGCAGAAGTGTTCCTTCAAAAAGACGAGGCTTAGATTTGCTGACAGATAACCAGGGAGGTATTTGCTTGGGCTTAGGGGAACGATGCTGCTTTTATGCCAATAAATCAGGCATAGTATGCACTAAAATTAAGCACCTTCAATAAGATCTAGAAAGAGACGATGCGAACTATTTGAAAATCCCCTCAGGACTGGGCTTAATGGATTTCTACCATACCTTCTTCCCCTATTAGGCCCTTTGTTGGGTTTACTTATGATGGTGTCCATAGGACCCTGCATTATAAACAGGCTGGTACAATTCATTAAAGAACAGATTAATATTTTGTCCTCTAAGCCCATACAGGTCCATCATCGTCTGGAGATGGAAGACCGCGCTGCCAACATTAAAAAGGATGTTCTACCCTTCTCACAGGCTTATTTCTTAAGTTTACATCCCCACAGATATCTCTTTCTTATATAAAAGTGTGAGTAACAGCTCTGTCCAACCATCTTCTGCCCTTGCCATAAGGGTTCGTCCCCCATGGGCCTCTCCACTTGGGGGAGGATGCACCCATGGAGTGAGGATGTTATCCCAGTTGATTATTGTGACTGACCCTTCACATGTGCTGATATTTACATTCACTCTCTACCCAAAAGCCTATTGCTAAAGAATGTTTGGTCCCACTCATATACTCACTCTTCTTTCTAAACCTACCAACTATCATCCTAATCCTACTGACTATCCCTTTTTGACTGGATGCTCTCTTCGACATTCAATCATCGAAGGTACAAGGTCCTATGCCATTGTATATCGATTCATCTGAGACATCTATGCAGAATATAATTCAAAACTAAGTATCCCACTCAAGGGCCTAATGCCTTACTGGGTTTCAAATCTTACCTAGATTTCTGTTGTAAATATCGCAGGTTTCCAATACTATTATTCATCTCGCAGAATGATTCCTAACCCAAATCGAACCTGTTATTAACCCTAACCATACACTGTTCGCTCAATTTCACATTACAGAAGACCAGGTACAGAGTTGGTCTTACAATACGGGAATGTACGGGATCTTCCAGCTGCTGAGAACCTCAAAGGTCCATGCAGAAATGATCCCTGGATAAGATGTAGGCAGCTATGGAGGACCTAAGGGAGCAAAAGTCATCTTTCATGGCAAAAACCCTGGTCAGGATGAAGGGATGTGCCTGAATCAGCCTCTTTCTTCTTAATATAGAGAACATGGACCAAACCAGGGCTATTTGGAGAGCTGTTCCCAGGTGCCTATGGTTGAAATACCATTCTTACTTTTCAAAGTGTCACAGGAAGTAGGGGCAGCCTCCATTTCATGGGACCCTTTGAAACAACTGTTAGGACAAAATGGTTGTCAAGGCAGTGACCTCATTCAGTTCCTGAAGGAATTGACCTACCTGACTTCCTTGTTTATGGAACTCTCAGAACTTGGGATCCAGAAAGCAAGGCATCCAGAGCCAGTCCCAGTCCCAGTCACATTTGGCTTACTTGTTTGGATTTTCCAAGGACACGGTCAGTCTTTCTTGGTACCTACTGATGTGAGGATGGCCAAATGCCAGGAGAGCTCTGAAGAGAAGCCTTTCCTGGGAAAGCAGATAGTTGTTCACGACTGGCTCCTGGCAACTTCACAGAGTTGGAAAAGGAGACAAGATCTGAGACCGTAGAAAGCATTTTGCGGGAACATAGTATGGCCCACCAGTCAGAGGACACTCCATATTGTCACAGACCTGCTTGGGGGAAGGAGGTGCCGTTTGAGTGTGAGTGTGAGTATGTGGTTTTGTTTCATGTTCTGAGAATAGGTAGGAAAGTCGGTTTGTTTGGTGTGGAGTGTACTGTTTCTTGAATGTCATTTGACAAGGCGAGTGTTTCTATGTCTGTGTATCCTACTATGTCCGAGCTTGTAGACATTAGAAAAGAGAATGCATCAATGGATGTGTCCTGTCTAATAGAAAGCTCCCATCATACATCCGGCCCAATTAAGAATGGACTGCAGATTGCCTTATAGATGGGCAACACCTATTATCTTCCCAAGTTCCAGTTTTCTTCCTGAATTCTGGAAACTCTCCAGAATAGGCTCATGGTTTTGTGTCCAAGATATAAACCACTTCCAAGCTCTGTGAAATGGCCATGTACTGAATAGCTGAAGGGAATGGAAGCATCTCAGAAAACTCAGATATCAGTGTGACCAGGAAAGTCTCAGTGGAGAAACCCTGCTTTGGGCCTTTTGCTTACATATTCTTCTGTTGCCCTGAATGTCAGGAAGCTCTTTGCCTCAGGCCACACTTTGTGAAGCCTGAAGAAAATAGTTTTCATACGGAAAAAATGGGCATCACCTGTGGCTCTTTGCTTAATTGCTTTGGAAAGGGATGTGTCTGAATCAGCATCTTGGCTCTGTGTGAGGTTGTGGCTTAGATTCTCAGCACCAGATGGATCTAAAGAAAGATCCCATGTGTGCATCCAAAACCAAAATGGCAAAAAATCAGTTATTGTGGATGAAGCTTCTTGCCTTTGTCTCTTTCTTTCATGACCTCCATCAAGTGAGAATAGAGATCCTTTCAGTCAAATGAGTTCTTCAAAGCCATGCAGAGGTGCTTGGGTTTCCTCATGACTCCAAATAACATGAAGAATCTATACCTGACAGTCAGTAGGCCTCAAATTGGAGAAGCAGAGGGCAGGCCTACTTGATCACTCCTGGTTCACAGAAAGGGTGTCCAGGCCACAATGACTTTAGGCCATTGAGGGGCAAGGGAACTTTTTTTGGACACTGTTTTTGGATGTGCCCCTCATGGAAATCTCCACCCACAGGTTATGATGAATGTATATATGGAAGAATATGAGGGCTATGTGGGAGTATTTTGGATTTAATTCTGGTCATTTGTTTGGCGGTTGGGAGATGACTGGGTCCACCGAGTTTTAAACTCTGTTGTGATTCCCCTTAGAGACTGCGTTGTGGAACTGACCTCAGAGAAGTATTGCCATGAATTGTGTTGGAATTTTTGGAGGCCACGCATGAGAGTCAACCATGGAAACTGAGATCTAGACCAAGGGTGGCTTTCCACAGAGCACAGGAAATCTCACCCATGATATCGTATGATTTAATTCTGAAAGACTTCGCAGCCATAGTTAAGAGTCAAAACAAACATGGGCCTCACATTGTAGACCTCTATGGGCCTGGCTTCATGTAACCTTTTAGCCACTCTTTGGGAAGCCTTGCCTGTGAGAGTTCTCCAGATCTTTCATTGAAATGATCTTCCTGAACATTTAATGGTTCCTGAATTAATTGAAACCCACAGTGCCTCCAAATTCATCTTTGAAAAATGGCTACATAAATACCATGACATTTTTGAAATTCCCATGACCAGGTGGCACTTAACAACCTTGGATGTCCTGATGCTGATTTGAGTAAACCAGACAGTGCCTTGATTGACTGGGTTTCATGATAATGATGTAGAACACAGATGTCAGTAAGTTTCAACCTGCTGATTAGTGGTCACAGAGCAGTGTTGTGCAGGTGTGTGTTAAAACATCTGTGGTGGGGCCATGTGGATCTGCCATTGGCTTTCAAATGGGTTGTGACGGACATGGAGCAGCCAACAGAACCTTGTATGTAATGGCATCTTGTTATATGGAAAAGTTTCAGGGCAATGTTCAGAATCAGGTTCCTTTGGTCAAGGGGGCAAGCTATGTGAAATAGAAGCTGGGTTGTTGTAATCTCCTGCAGACCCTGACCCATGACACGTGACAGAACTCCCTTCAGCAGTTTGTCCCAGTTGAACTTTTTTGTATTTCGTGAAGCAAATACCAAATTCCAAGTGCAGTGGCAAGAAACACCACAAAAAAGTGGAGGATGAGCAAATAGCTTCACAGTCTACATGGGGAGACACTTTGCCCCCAGTGTCCACAATTACCTACAAAGAGAGAATTCAGCACTGCTGCTTAATGTTCACTGGAATATTAGAGACCATGTCCTCCAGGTCACATAGATGCAGACCCAGTTTTGATGGTCTCACTACAAAGGAAGATAAAGCTCCTGACAACAACATATATTTCAAGTGCCGAAAATCAGAGGTAGTTTTTCAAGAAGTATTTAGGCCAGCAGAGCTCCATGATTGTGGAGTTTTACACTTTTCCTTGCTTTTGGAAACTCGTCTACCACCTCCAAAGTTGTGAACTCCTGAGCAATTTCCATTCCAGATATGTATTCACAGATTTTATAACTCTTCGCTTCAAATTGTGTCTTACTTGGGGCGAAGGTAATGTCAAGGAATTGTTCTGGATGAGAGTGGGAGGATTTTTGTGTAGCACATATTTGCATACACATTGGATTCATTTTCCAATTTTCCATTTGAAATACTGAATCCCTGACACAACCCCATACCATACTAGACTCTGTGTACTAATCCTAATATGATGGAGAAAAATAACCCAAACAAAACTGAAATACAAGCAGTTCAAAAGAGGCATGGTGTATAGTTGGACTTCCTGTTGCACTATATAGGGTAGGAGTAATAAATCTAGTCAATTTTTTGTTGAAATAGTTCTCCATGTGTTTTTAAAGCTAACAAATATGTGAATTCCTGTCTCCCTTTCGCTGTAGCCTATTCAGCACATGTATTTTTATAAGCACATCTACAATCCTACCTGATACCACACGTACACTATTGTGTGGTGGCTGACTTGGCAGATACAAATTGTGAGAAGAGATCAGTCCTCCTAAATGCTGATGGAACTGAAAATTCAACCTACGGGTGAGCTTCCTAGCTGAACAACATTATATATAAATTCATGTTCAGTAAAATGAATATTTTTGATCTGTGAATGATATATATTTCATGGTGAATTTCAATTGGCATATAGTGCTACTTTTTAATATCTGTGTGTGTTTGTGTGTGTATATATATATATATATATATATATATATAGATAGATAGATAGATAGATAGATATAGATATAGATATAGATATAGATATAGATATAGATATATACACTCTCCAGATTTTTCAAAATATGAAATATATGTGTCTTATTATACATTTCCTAAATTCATTCATATTCATGTATGTGGATTTATAATCATCTTTTCAAGATTTTTCTCAGAAATATTCATCCACCTGAAATCCATATTTGTTTCCCACTACTGAAAACTAAATTCAGTGAATGGTGTATACAAATCCTAATATTTCTACAGTAACTGACCCAGTTTACCATCAATGCAAGTAGACTCCTATGGGACATGATGTGTATTTTGAAATTAATTTTTTTCAAAACTTGTACATTACAATTTCTTTAGTTTATGCACATCATTGGATATATATTTCATCCACAAGTTCGCAAATTTATAGGCATTTGTTTCACTTTCAATTACTTTCTACTTCAGAACACATATATTCCTCCATGTTTTTTGACTGGTCTTTTCATGAGACTTCTTTCCAAACATATTATTTTTGATATCCATAATTATTTTGAAGCAACTCTCACACACCCTACATGATGAACCATAACCCTAATATTACCATTAGATGTATAACTGGTTAAAATGAAGGATTGTATATCATTATATGATTTCTTATATATTTTCAGATATCAATTCAATCCATTATTTAAAGTGGAACCAGTTATATTATTTATACACAATATTGTCTATTCATGCATCATCTCTATATTCATAGATATAGAGTACACCTCTTTATTCCCCCAATACTAATTTACATGTCTTCAAAATATTCCTCCCAAATGGTGGAAGAAATACTAATGTCACGTGACCTACATATACATTTTATCACAGTAATATTCTGGAAACAAAAAGCAAAGGTCACACTTATGATTGTACCAATGTAAAGGTTGGTTGAGCGTTGGAGTAAGAGACCACCAAGAGACTGTCTCATGCAACAGCAAAGTGTTTATTGGGTGTCCAGCATGCTGCGGCTCAGTGCTCACTTGAATTTAGCAGAGAGCCCTGAGAACAGCTTAAGCAGAGCTTATATACTTTCCTTGGAGAGGGCAGGGAGTGAAATTTATTGATGGGTCACGGCAAGTGGGCGGTTTGTGTGCAAATGTGTGAGGGAGTACATTCTGCAGTTTGGCAATTGGGGACAGTTCATTTGGGGAACAAGATAAGCAAACAGTTCTCAAGATTTCAATAGTGTTTTGTTAAGCATACAGAAAAACAGAAATTGACAAGTACCTATTTTATTAACCTTTCATTCCCCACTTCTTGTTCTGGTTACTTTTAATCATAAAAGTGATCATTGGGGGGTGTCACATTTTATGTCTGCTAGTCGGGTATATTGCTGTCTGATTAACATAAGTTTAACTTGTCAAATTTGAGCTTGTAGAAAGCAAACTATACGGTTGAGCATACAGGGCCCTACAGTTAGCAATAGTATGAGCATTATTAATGGACGGGCCAAGACTGATAAAAGTGTAGTTAACCACGGGGACTGTGTGAACCAAGACTCAAACCACTCTTTTTGGGCCTCTGTCTCTCGTTGACACTCTTCAAGGCGTTTTCTTAATTTACTCATAGATTCTTTTACAACTCCAGTATTGTTGGCATAAAAACAACATTCTTCCCTCAATGCAGCACAAAGGCCCCTTCTCTCATGAAGAGGAGGTCCAACCGTCGCCTGTTTTGTAAAACTCGTTCAGAGAGATAGGTTAAAGATTCCTGTAAAGCTGTGATGGAGGTTTTTAATATCTTTAAGTTTTGATCTCTTGCTGCTTCTCATTGGGTCATTTGTTGTGTCCCATGGACTAGGGCAGTGGTTCCTGTGCTCACCCCTGCAGCAACGTCTATTCCGAATAAAATGGCTAAAGTGAGGGATAAAGCTTCCCGGCGGAACCGAGTTTTTGCCCCCCTATTTGTTTTTTAAATGAACCTGTGTCATGATAGAGCACTCTGGGAAACATCTGCACCATTACATAATTGATCACATCTGTTGACCATTTTATGAACACATAAACAATGTTTAAGTATGTAGAATTATACTGTTGTAGGGACAGACAAGGCAAGGCTCCTAAGATAGCACCGAAGCTAGGGAAACAGTCCTATTTGGTTGCAAACGGATTTAGAGGGCATTGCTTCTGTTGTAATCAATTAATCCGCTGAACCCCAAGTTTAGGTAGTTTCAGAATTTTGTACCCAACATGTAAGGGAAGTGGCTCTGAAGTACACAGTCTGCAGAAGTTAACAAAAAGCAATTTTTGTTTCTGTTTTATTTCCTCTGTTCTGGGCAAGTTAACTTTTTAAGGACATTTGGGATGGGGAGAGCTTTTGTCTCCTCTTTCTTTTTTCTCCCTGCCATCTATTACCAGGGAGCCCACTTGGTAACTTCTTTATCTTAGAAATGTAGCCATCTCTGTGAAGCCCCAGCTCTAGGCCAGAGGCCTTGTTCACATATTTGGTGAAAAACTAGTAAGGGGCTGTGTAGCTTACCACTGCTGATTATACCAGCCAGTGACAAGTAGAACAGGGCAACAAGAAAAGAGGAAGTTTATCTACATTGAACTCGTTCATAGGGACTCTTTGGCTGAAAGTCCTAAAGTCAGCCATGGTGAAGACTTCTGGAGAAGGTCAGTTAAGAATTTTCTGTGGTCCTGGTACAGAGGGGGAAGACGTGGAATGCGGGGGGTGAGAGCAGCTCTGTGGATCTGAGAATGAGGAAGGAGAGATGTAAAAGAATTATGGGAAAAGGGTTTGGGATTTCCCTAGCAACAAAAAGTTGAGCAGTAGAACAGATAGACTAGAGGGGAAGATGGGAGTGAGTATCTCAAAAAGCCTTTGAGGTACATTAAATTATTAGTAACCTGTTTTCAGTGTTGACAAAGCAACTTTAAAGGCCATTTTCGTGACATCTTGGATAGGGGTCTAAGAGCTCTCCTCAGCCTGTTTGAGCTTTGGGTTAGCTGGTAAGAGGACCTGGTGGGACCCAGTGCAGACCCTGACAGGAGAAGACAGGAGTGAGTGGGTAGAGGGGTACCTCAGTACCTGCTACCTCAGCAAGGGGGCAATGGTCTTAGAACCGGTGAAGGTTTGGGTATTTGATCTAGTAATTGAAGGGGAGAAATCAGGTTGCTGAGGTGGGATTGACAGCAGAGCGTCTGGAGCAGAAGGCAGAGGGTGAGGATCTATTGGAGAAGCATAGTTCAGGATTTGAGTGAAGGAGGGAAAAGGCCTCCACATAGGGTAATTTCCTTCCACGCTATTGAGCACTTGCCAAAGTTATAAAGGTCACGCATAATTTGAGGATCTAGAGGCCCCTTTGGGGGCCATTGGTTCTGGTTGTCTAATTGGTAATATGGCCAATGCTGTGTACTGAATTTGATGAGAAATTTGGTACCACTAGGCCGCCCCTACATGCTCACAACCCCATGACTTACAGAAGAAGTCAGCTTTTCCCTCACACAGCCATGGCTTTTGTGGCTTTGATAACTGCCGGGTAAACATAGTAATCTAGGCTAGCCAACCTGCATCTGGCTCGCGTGTCCCTTCACCCACAATAGCATAACTCACACACTCTTCCTGATAAACCATAACCCTAATATTACCATTAGATGTATAACTCGTTGGAATGAATGTATGTATATCAATATAACATTTCCTGTATATTTTCAGATATCAATTCAATCCATTATTTAAAATTGGAACCAGTTATATTATTTATTCACATTATGATCTATTCATGCATTATCTGTATATTCATAGACACAGTGTAAACCTATTTGTATCCCCAATAGTAATTTATACGTCTTCAAAATATTGCTCCGAGTAATGGTGGAAGAAATACTCATGTCACCTTACCTACAAATATATTTTATGACAGTAATATTCTGGACACAAAAACCAAAGGTCACACTTATGCTTCTTCCAAAACCTAAATGGAAAGTGAGCAGGGATTACTAAAAACATCCACGTTCAGTTTGCCTAATGCTCTCAAATGTCAATCCTATTGGTGACTACATATTTGTTTTTACCTAAGGTTATATATTCTCTCAAGCTTGTTGAAATTGTCTAATCCAATCACTCACTTTATACTTTGGTCATTTCCTAATGTCTCTATTGATATCTGCTTTCCTACATATTTTCACCAATTCATCATTGTGACTGACTCTTCACGTGTGCTGACATTTACAGTCATTCTCTACCAGAAACCCTATTTCTAAAGAACTTTTGGTCCAAATCCTATACTCACTCTTCTTCCAAAATATACCGACTACCATCCAAATCCTACCGACTCTCTCTCTTTGACTGGATGTTCTCTGGTACATTCAATCATCCAAGGTAAATGGTCCCATGCCATTGTACGTCGATTTATCTCAGACATCTGTGCAGAACGTAATTCAATGCTAAGTATCCATATCAAGGGCCCAATGCCCTTCTGGGCTTCAAATATTAAGTAGATTTCTGTTTTCATACATATATTTCACCTCTATATTCTTATAAATATCACAGGTTCCCTATACCATTATTCATCCAGCTGAATGATTCCTAACCCAAATCGAACATGTTATTAATCCTAACCATACACTGTTTCCTCAATCTAACTTTACAAAAGAGCAGGGACGAGGTGGTCTTACAATACAGGAATGTAGGGGATCTTCCACCTTCTGAGAACCTCAAAGGTCCATGCAGAAATGATCCCTGGAGAAGATCTATTCAGCTATGAACAACCTGAGAGGGCAAAAGTCATCATCCATGGCAAACAACTTGATCTGGATGATCTGAATGAGCCACTCTCTTCTCAATGTAGAGAAGGTGCACCAATCCAGGCCTCTGTTGAGAGCTTTTCTAGGGTGCCTATGGTTGATATACCATTCTAACTTGTGAAAGTGTCATAGGCAGTAGGGGCAGCCTCCATCTCATGGGACTCTTGGAAGCAACTGTAAGGACATAGGGTTACCAAAGCAGTGACCTCATTCAGTTCCTGAAGGAAGTGACCTCACCTCATTTTCTAGTTGATGGAACTCTCTGAACTTGGGATCCAGGAAGCCAGGCATCCAGAGCCAGTCCCAGTCCCAGTTTCAGTGTGCTCACTTGATTGGAATTACCAAGGACAGGGTCAGTCATTCTTGGTACCTACTAATCTGAGGATAGGCAAATGCCAGGAAAGCTCTGAAGAGGGGCCTATCCTGAAAAAGCATGTAGTGGCTCACCCCTGGCTACTGAAAACCTCAGAGAGTTGGCCAAAGGAGCAAATCTGAGACAAGACAGGCCACTTCAGGGAAAGTCAGTTTGTCAGAGGACACTCCAGATAGTCACAGACCTTCTTGGTGGAAGTAGGTGCCTTTGTGGGTGTGGGTGTGTGTTTCTGGTTAAGTCTTATGGTCTGAGAATAGGTAGGAAAGGCAGTTTGTTTGGTTTGGAGTGAACTGCTTCTAGAATGTCATTTGACAAGGAGAGTGTTTCTATATCTGTGTATCACACTGTATCACACTGTGGATATAGACATTAAAAAAGAGAATGCATCAATGAATGTTTCCTGTCTTGTAGACAGCTTTCCAGCGTTCATCCTGCCCAATTTATGAATAGAGTGTGGCTAGCCTTATTGATGTGCAACACCTGCTACGTTCCTAAGTTCCTGGTTTTTTTTTTTTTCTGAATTCCGGCCACTCTGCTTTAGGTCTTTTGCTTACCTAATGTTCTGTTGCCCTGAATGTCAGGAAGGTCTTTGCCTCAGGCCAAACTTTGGGGAACCCTGAAGAAAACAGTTTTCAAATGGAAATGAATGGGCATCACCTGTGTTTCTTTGCTTAAATGCTTTGGAAAAGGATGTGTCTGAATCAGCCTCTTCGCCCTGTGTGAGGCTGTGGCTTAGATTCTCAGCACCTAATGGATCATAAGAAAGATCCCATATGTGCATCCAAAACCAAAATGGCAAAAAGATCAGTCATTGTGGATGAAGTCACTTGCCTTCCTCCGTTAGGATCCTGACCTCCATCAAGTGAGAATAGGGATCTTTTGCGTCAAATGAGTTCTTAAAAGCCCTGCAGAGGTGCTTGGGTTTTCTCATGACTCCAAATCGCATAAAGAATCTATACCTGACAGTCAGTAGGCCTCAAATTGGAGAAGCAGAGCAGCATTAATGGCAGGCCTATTTGATCACTCCTGGTTCACCGGAAGTGTGTCCAGGCCACTCTGACTTTAGGCAAATGAGTGGCAAGGGAGCATATTTTTGACACTGTCTTGAGCTTCATTTCTCATGGAAACCACCAACCAGAGTTTTTGTTAAGTGCCTATATGGAAGAAGATGAGGGCCATGTGGCAGTGTTTTGGTTTTAATTGTGGTTATTTGTGTGGCAGTTGGAAGGGATGACTAGGTCCACCTTGGCTTGAACTCTGGTGTGATTCCCCTTAGATACTGAGTTCTGGAACTGACATCAGAGAAATGTTGCCATGAATTGTGTTGGGATTTTAGGAGGCCACGCACAAGAGTTGCCTTTGCAAACTTATCTAGGGCCAGTGTTGTTTTCCACAGAGCACTGGGAATTTCAGCTAGAATATCACATAATTTTATTCTGAAAAACTTTACAGCCAGAGTTGAGAGGCAAAACACACATGGACCTCACATTGTATACCTCAATGGGCCTGGCTTCATGTGACATTATGGGCACTTTTTGGAAAGTCTTGCCTGTGATAGTCCTCCAGAGCTCTCTATGAAATGAGCTTCCTCACCATTTAATGTTTCCTGAATGAATTGAAACCCACAGTGCCTCCAACCTCATCCTTGAAAAATGGCTAGATAAATACCATATAATTTTTTAAATTCCCATGAACAGGTGGCACTGGAAAACTTTTGGATGTCCTGTTGCTGATCAAGAGTGTACCACACAGTGCCTTGATTGACTGCGTTTCATGAAAATGGTGTAGAACAGAGATGCCAGTAAGTTGGTGCCTGCTGAGTAGTGGGCCTAGATGAGTGGTGGGCAGGTGTGTGATAAAACATCTGTGGTGGGGCCATGTGGATCCGGCATTGTCTTCCAAATGGCTTGTGACAGACATGGCGTAGCCAGCAGACCCTTTTAAGTAAAGGCATCTTGTTATATGGAGAACTTTCACGGCAATGTTCAGAATCAGGATGCTATAGTCAAGGGGGCAAGCTATACGGGATAGAAGCCTGGTTGCTGCATTCTCTCGCTGACCCTGTCCCACCACACGTGACAGAACTCCCTCCAGCACTGTGTCCCAGTTGAACTCCTTGTATTTCGTGAAGCAAATACCAAAATCCCAGTGCAGCTGCAAGAAACACCAGGAAAAATGGAGGATGACCAAATGGCTTCACGGTTCACAGGGGGGGAGACACTTAGTCTCCTATGGCTACAGTTTTCCTACAAAGATAGAATTCAGCACTGCTGCCTCGTGTTCATTGGAAAATAAAAAAACACGTCCTCCAGGTCACATAGATGCAGACCCAGCTTTGATGGTCTCACTACAAAGGAAGCTAAAGCTCCTGACAACAACATATATTTCATGTGTCCAAACTCAGAGGCTGTTTCTTAATAAGTCTTTATTCCAGCAGAACTCCATGTTTGTGGCGTGTTTACCCTGTCCCTTACTTTTGGAAACTCCTCTAGCACCTCGAAGGTTGTGAACTCCAGAGCATTTTGTATTCCAGATATATAATCACAGATTTTCAAACTATTCTCTTCTAATTGTGTCACACTTGGGGAAATGGTTATGTCAAGGCATTGTTCTGGATGAGTGTGGGAGGAATTTTTATTTGCCTCCCCATTGGATTCATTTTCCAATTTTCCTATGGAAATACTTTATCCCTGACATTACTCCATAAGCTACTAGACTCTGACTACTAATCCTAATATGATGGAGAAAAATAATCCAAACAGATTGGAAATTCAAGCAGTTCAGAAGAGGCATGGTGTACAATTGGACTTGCCTTTTGCATGATAAAGTGTAGCTGTTATAAATCTAGTCAATTTTTTGTTGAAATAGTACTCCATGTGTTTTTAAGTTAACAAATATATAAATTCCCGTCTCCCTTTCTCTGTAGCCTATTCAGCACATGTAATTTTATATGCACATATAGATTCCTACCTGGTATCACATGTACATTCTTTTGAGATGGCTGATTTGGCAGATACAAATTGTGAGCAGAGATCACTCCTACTAAACGCTGTTGGAACTGAAAATTCAAACTATGGGTGAATTTCCTCGTTGAACAACATTATACATAAATCCATGCTGAGTAAAATAAATATATTTGGACCTGTGGATGATATATATTCCACAATGAATTTCGATTGGTATATATATTGCTACTTTTTAATGTCTCTGTGATATATATATATATATATATATATATATATATATATATATATATATATATATATACACACACACACACACACACACACACTCCAGATTTTTCAAAATATGAAATATATGCTTCTTATTATACACTCTATAAATTCACTCATGTTCATTTACGTGGATTTATAATCAACATTTCAAAAGGTTATTCTAAAAATATTCATCCACCCGAAATACATATTGCTTCCTAGTACTGACAACTAACTTTAGTGAATGGTGCATACAAATCCTAATTTTTCTACAGTAACTCATCCAGTTTAACATCAATGCAAGTAGATTCCTATGGGATATGATGTGACTTTTGACATTCATTTTTATTCAACACTGGTACTTTACTATTTCTTCAGTATATGCACATCATAGGATATATATTTCATCCACAAGTTCGCAAATTATAGGCATTTGTTTCACTTTCAATCACTTCCTGTTTCAGAACACATGTATTCCTCCAGGTTTCTTGACGGGTCTTTCAATGAGACTTCTTTCCAAACACTTTATTTTCAATGTCCATAATCACTATTGAAGCAAAACTCACACACTCTTCATGATAATCCATAACCCTAATGTTAATATTAGATGTACAACTGGTTGGAATGAATGAATGTATATCAATATAAGATTTCTTAAATATTTTCAGATATCAATTCATTCCATTATTTAAAGTGGAATCAGTTATATTATTAATTCACAGTATCGTCTATTCATGCATTATCTCTATATTCATAGACACTGGGTACAACTCATTGAAACCAATACTAATTTATATCTTCATAATATTCCTCCCAAATGGTGAAAGAAATACTCATGTCACCTGACCTTCATATACATTTTATCACAGTAATATTCAGGACGCAAAAAGCAAAGGTCACACTTATGATTGTACCAAACCTAAATGGAAAGTGAACATGGATTACTAAAAACATCCTTGTCTAGGTTGCCTAATGCTCTCAAATGAAAATCCTATTGGTGACTACATATTTGTTTCTTCCAAAGATTATATAATCAAACTCAACCCTTTTGAAATAGTCTAATCGTGTCACTCACTTTATACTTTGCCTGATTTTGTAATGTCTCAATTGATATCTTCTTTCCTAGATATTTTCCCCAGTTCATCTCTGTGACTGAATCTTCACATGTGGTGACACTTACATTCACTCTCTAACCGAATCCCTATTGCTAAAGAACATTTGTTCCAAATCCTATATTCACTCTTCTTCCTAAACCAACCGACTATCTTCCTAATCCTAACTTTGATCACTTTTTGACTGGATGTTCTCTTCTCCATTCAATCATCCCAGGTACAAGGTACTATGCCATTGTATATCGATTTATCTGAGACATCTGTGCAGAAAGTAATTCAAAGCTAAGTATACCAATCAAGGGCCCAATGACCTTCTGGGCTTCAAATCTTACTTAGATTTCTGTTTTCATAATTATATTTCACCTATATATTGCTATAAATATTGCAGGTTCCGAATACCTTTATTCATCCTGCAGAATGATTCCTAACCGAAATTGAATCTGTTATTAACCCTAACCATACACTGTTCCCTCAATCTTACTTTACAGAAGAGCAGGGACAGAGTTGGTCTTAAAATACAGGGATGTAAGGGATCTTACACCTGCTAAGAACCTCAAAGGTCCATGCAGAAATGAAGCCTGGAGAAGATGTAGGCAGCTATGAAGGACCTGAGAGAGCAAAAGTCTTCTTCCATGGAAAGCAACGTAGTCAGGATGAAGAATTGTGTCTGAATCAGCCTCTCTATTCTTAATGTAGAGAAGATGGACCAAACCAGGACTGTGTGGAGAGCTGTTCTCGGGTCCCTATGTTTGATTTAACATTCTAACTTGTGAAAGGGTCACAGAAAGTATAGGCAGCCTCCATCTCATCGGACCCTTGGAAGCAACTGTTAGAACAAACTGGTTGCCAAGGCAGTGACCTCATTCAATTCAGGAAGGAAGTGACCTCACCTCACTTCCTTGGTGATGGAACTCTCTGAACTTGGGATCCGGGATGCCAGGCACCCAGAGCCAGTCCCAATCCCAGTGCCAGTTGTCTCACTTGTTTGGATTTACCAATGACAGAGTCAGTCTTTTTTTGTACCTACTGATGTGAGGATGGCCAAATGCCAGGAAAGCTCTGAAAAGCGGCCTTTCCTGAGAAAGCAGGTAGTGGCTCACAGCTCGCTTCTGACAACTTCACAGAGTTGGCCAAAGTGACCAGATCTGAGATAGGACAGGCCATTTCCGGTGAACACAGCATGGCCCACCAGTCCGAGGACACTCCGGATAGTCACAAACCTACTGGGGGGAAGGAGGTGCCTTTGTGTGTGTGGGTGTGGGTTTGTGATTTTGTCTCATTTTCTGAGAATAGGTAGGAAAGGCGGTTTATTTGGTTTGGAGTGAATGGTTTTTAGTAAGTCATTTGACAAGGCAAGTATTTCTATGTCTGTGTATCCCACTCTGTTCGTGGTTGTAGACATTAGAAAAGAGAATGCATCATTGGATGTGTCCAGTCTAGTAAAAAGCTTCCCAGCATTCATCCTGCCCAATTTATGAATGGACTGCAGCTTGCCTTATCGATGGGCAACACCTGCTATCTTTCTAAGTTCCTGTTTTCTTCTTGAATTCTGGCCACTATCCAGAATAGACTCATGGTTTTGTGTTCAAAATATGTAACACCTCCAATCTCTGTGACATGGCCATGTACTGGATAGCTGAAAGGAATGGCGACCATGTCAGAAATCTCAGATATCAGTGTGACCATTAAAGTCTCAGTGGAGAAATTCTGCTTTGGGCCTTTTGATTACCTATTGTTCCATTGCCCTGAAAGTTTTTGTTTCTCAATGAGTACTGAATAAATGTTGCAGCAGTTGAAACATGTCGCTGTTTATAAGTTCCCTCACCAGGATTTAGTTTCCCCATTTATCAGGACTGTCAACTTAACCTTTTAATTATCTTGTTACAGTTGTCCCTCGCCATAAGATACAGTGTAATAATTTAATGTCATTTGATCTTGCAAAATCCTTTTACTAGTTTACCTCTGTGTCTAATAGAGAAACCTTTAATTCTGTTACTCAGGGCTGGATAATCGTACTATCAGACACCAAGACTACCTGTGTAGGTTAGGAATATCAGTAGGACTTAACCTAAAAACTTCTGCCTCTGGCAGCTCCTCTTGATAGTCTCTTTTTATAGTTATCAGGCATTCCTGTCTGAGAATCCTTCTTTGTAGCTTCCAGGCTTACTTATTTTGGGAGGCTAACATAAAGTGTATACCTTAAAATATTATTATTATTATTATTATTATTATTATTATTATTATTATTAATTAAATGCCCAAGAATGGCTGTATTTTCGTTTTAACTGTCTTTGCTAAGTGTTTAAGATGAAACAGTCAAACTGACTTTTGTTTCTATCTATTTTTAACAGTCAGCTAAGCTTTTATGGGAGTCAATTTTGGGGAAACTTGAGAGCATCTAATCAGTTCTGATAGTGCCATTTTCGCTAGGTGTGTCCAGGTCTTGCTTGACCATGTGGTTTCCCTCAGAAGCATCAGGATGTCTCCCTTCTCTGATGACTCTCCTCTTCATGGCAAATGCACTGATTGGCTTTCTGTTCTCCAGTGGTCTCATTAATCTCCCTGATCGGGAGGTTATGAGGCCCAGAGTTGCAAAGCACTTTAGAGAAGTCCCCTGATCCCTGGATTCAGACTGACTCAGAGGGCAAGAGCCAAGTATTGGTTTTCTTGACCCCCTTTCATTTAACTTTAATTAAATGCTAATCTTAAACATCCAGCAAATAATTTTTAACAGCCTTATATTACAAGTACTGGCGTTTAATTTGTATAACTTTAAAATTATTTATCTTTTTATTAGTTGGGATCTGTATTATTCTGTCTGTCTTGTAGGTGATGACTTATTATCTTAAATTAACTCATGTTGTGTTCTTAAAGCAACACTTCTATAAAACACTGACAGGGACTCTTTAGATCACTTATAAGGAAATTACAATATAAAAATTTTTAACAAGAGTAAAAATACTTAGTTCGTGTAATAGCTACCCTTAATTTTTTGGCTGAGTTATACATTATATACCATGTTTGAGATCCTAGGAATCTTTGCAGAAAAAAAAAAAAGGAAACTTTTGAACATAACTTTAAATGAAATAGAATCTGACCTACTGCTTTCATAGTCATTCTAACATATTGTAAGATGGGACACACAGCCTTATCTCAGGTAATGCAGGGGTCTTTATGAATCTTAAGTGTTTTAGTTCTAAAGCTGATCTTTGTTTTTTAAATATCATTTTACAAAGTTTACATAAACTGTTTGAGGTCACATGAACATTAGCTAATACCGTATGATATCACATTTAAAATATGAATTAAAGAAAGGCTGAAAGTTTCTAACCTTTACATAGATTAGGCTCTCATTAACTTAAAAATACATTTAAATTGTTCCCCAATATAAAAAGTAACATTAAACTTTATATGTCTTATTGATAACAGGTAAATAAATCCCCAATATAATTTTTTACATATTACTTTAGAACACCAGCTTGATATAATGCTCTTTTCAAGTTTCTACCTTACAGACTTGTATACATGGAAGATATGAGCACATTGATAGCATCACAATTACATTGATGTTTCTACATTAACCAAGGTTAGCTTTTAAAGAAATGGCAGTACAACTCTCTAAAATAACAGTTCTTATTTTATCAGTTGTTTAATTTTTATGGTTGCTTGCCCTAGAAAAAAATAAAACTTAATAAACACAATGTTATGGGTAAACTTATGTTTTCAGAAATTTTTGTCTCTTTAACACATGACTGAATTTTACAATCTTATACAGACTTTAGTACAAACTTATCCATACCTTAGTAAATCAATCAGATATCAAACAAAAGTACTCATGAATGAGTAATCCCATATCAAATTTACTTTACTTATTTATCAAAATATTAGACAATTGTATTGAAAATTGTAAAACATTTTTTTTTGTTGTTGTTGAAGGAAAAGTCCTAGAACAAAGGCATATTAGACCTTTTGTAGACATTAATATTTTATTAGATTTTTGAACACCTAGAAAAACATGTGAGCTTAAATTTAAAGACATTTATATTTATCTGTTTATCCAATTTAAATTGAAACATTTAAATCACGTGAATTAAAGATCTTTGGTTCCACTTTTTAAAATTTGTTTTTATGAGCGCATTTTTATGAGCGCTTCTTATATATGTTAATTTGTGTATCATATATATGATATAAGGACATATGTATGTATATATATATATATATATATATATATATATATATATATATATACAACACATAAAGAAGTGTGCACACATAATAATAGTAAAGGCCTTGTAGCTTTTCACTGGTGAAATTTCCATTGCAATGTTTCAAAAACTCCACAGTGGGTCAAAGAGAGAATTGATCAGAATAACTTTAACCTAGGTCTGTAGGATTAAAATCATGAGCTCAAAAAAAAAAAAAGAACGAATCTAAGGAAAAAAATAAGAGTCCTAGAAAAAATGACTGGCCAGTAATTAGGTGATACCATACAGTTTACATTTTTTCCCCCTTAGGCCTCAGACCAGTCTCTGACTGAGCTTGCAGGCTTCTTTCATTTGCATTTCAACATAAGTCCTGGCTGAGGTCTTGAAGGAGTTGGAAAAAACTGCTATTCTGAGCAGACACCTCAGGCCTAAGGCATTTTACCCATAATTTTCAGATTAGGATGTTGAAAATAATGATACAAGTTTAAGATACAATTCACAAAATATTATATCTTTACATCTTGTTTTGTCAAAAGATATACTCTGATTTACTATCCTTGTCCAAATTAATGCACTGGTACACACAGTTTTGATTTGCATGTCTCTGACTGCTAGAGATGGTGAGCATTTTTTCATGTACTTATTGATTGATTGTATATCCTCCTTTGAGAAGTGTCTGTTCAGGTCCTTGGCCCATTTGTTGATTGGGTTATTTGTTATCTTATTGTCTAATTTTTTGAGTTTTTTGTATACTCTGAATATTAGGGCTCTATCTGAAGTGTGATGAGTAAAAATTTGTTCCCATGATGTAGGCTCCTTATTTACCTCTCTTATTGTTTCTTTTGCTGAGAAAAAAACTTTTCAATTTAAGTAAGTCCCATTTGTTGATTCTTGTTATTAACTCTTGTGCTATGGGTGTCCTATTAAGGAATTTGGAGCCCGACCCCACAATATGTAGATTGGAGCAAACTTTTTCTTTTCACACATGCAGAGTCACTGATTTGATATCTAGCTTTTTGATCCAGTTTGAGTTAACTCTTGTGCATGGCGAGAGGAGGGGATTCAGTTCCATTTTGTTACATATGGATTTCCAGTTTACCCAAGACCATTTGTTGAAGATGCTATCCTTCCTCCATTGCATGCTTTTAGCTCCTTTATCAAATATAACATAGTTGTAGCTTTGTGGATTAGTCTCTTGTGTCCTGTATTCTGTACCACTTGTCCACCTGCCTGTTTTGGTACCACTACCATGCTGTTTTTGTTACTATTGCTCTGTAATATAGTTTGAAATCTGGTATCACTATACCACCTGATTCACACTTCCTGCTTAGAATTGCTTTTGTATTTCTGGGTCTTTTATTTTTTCCATTTGAATTTCATGATTGCTTTATCTATTTCAATAAGACATGCCATTGGGATTTTGATTGGCATTGCATTAAACCTTTAGAGAACTTTTGGTAATATCGCCATTTTGATGATGTCAGTTCTGCCTATCCATGTACAGGGTATATTTTTACATTTACTAAGATCTTCTTCTACTTCTCTTTTTAGGGTTCTATAGTTTTCATTGTATAAATCTTTCACCTCTTTTCTTAGGTTGATTCCCATGTATTTTATTTTTGTGAGGATGATTTGAATGGACTGTTTTTCCTCATTTCCTTTTCAGAAGTTTTGCCGCTGGTATACAGAAAGGCCTTCGCTTTATGCGTGTTGATTTCATATTCTGCCACATTGCTGAATCCATTTATTAGTTCTGGTAGTTTTTTTCTGTAGACCCTTTTGGTTCTTCTATGTATAGAATCATGTCACCAGCAAATAGTAATAATTTACGTTCTTCTTTCCCTATGTTCATGCCTTTGATTTCTTTCGTCTGTCTAATTACTCTGGCCAGTGTTTCGAGAACTATATTGAATTGAAGTGGGGATAGAGGGCATCTCTGTCTTGTTCCAGATTTTAGAGGGAATGCCTTCAATTTTTCTCCATTCAGAATGATGCTAGCCTGAGGCTTAGCATAGATAGCTTTTACAATGTCGAGGTAAATTTCCGTTATCCCTAGTTTTATTAATGTTTTGAACATAAAGGGATGCTGTACTTTGTCGACTGCTTTTTTTGCGTCTATCGAGATGATCATATGGTTCTTATCTTTAAGTCTATTAATGTGGTGAATAACATGTATTGATTTCTGTATATTGAAACATCCTTGCATCCCAGGGATAAATCCTACTTGATAATGGTGAACCATTTTTTGATGTGCCTTTGTATTCGATTTGCCAGAATTTTATTGAGGATTTTTGCATCAAGCTTCATGATACATATTGGTCTGTAGTTTTCTTTCTTTGAGGTGTCTTTGTCTGGTTTCAGTATCAGGGTGATTTTGGCCTCATAAAATGAATTTGGCAGAGCTCCCTCTTTTCCTGTTTCCTGAAATAACTTGAAAAGTATTGGTATTAATTTTTCTTTAAAGGTTTTGCAAAATTCCGCTGTATACGCATCTGGTCCTGGGCTTTTCTTGGTTGGTCGTCTTATGATTGCTTCTTCTAAATCATCCATTGATATTGGTATGTTTAAATTGTGTGTATCCTCCTGACTCAGTCTGGGCAAATCATATGACTTAAGAAATTTACCGATGTCTTCACTATTTTCTATTTTATTGGAATATAGGTTTTCAAAATAATTTCTAATTGTCTTCTGTATTTCTGTAGCATCTGTTGTGATAATGCCTTTTTCATCCTCTATGTTAGTAATTTGAGTTCTCTCTCTTCTTCTCTTCGTTAGCATGGCTAAGGGTCTGTTGATCTTATTTATTTTTTCGAATAACCAACTTTTATTTTTGTTATTTTTTTTCAATAATTTCTTTTGTTTCAATTTCATTGATTTCCGCTCTGATTTTAATTATTTCTTGCCTTCTGCTACACTTGCTGTTGTTTTGCTCTTCCTTTTCTAGGGGTTTGAGATGAAGAATGAGCTCATTTATTTGTTGGTTTTTGCTTTTTTTGAGGAATGACCACCAGGCGATGAATTAACCTCTTAAAATTGCGTTCATTGTGTCCCATAGATTCTGATATGTTGTTTCTGTATTTTCATTTATCTCTAAGAATTTTTTGATTCCCTCGTTTATGTCTTCTGTAACCCATGGATCATTCAGTAACATATTGTTCATTTTCCATGTGATGTAGGATTTTTTCTTTCTTCTTTTATCATTGATTTCCAGTTTCATTCCATTATGATCAGATAAAATGCATGGTATAATCTCCATCACTTTATATTTACTGAGGGTTGCCCTATGGCATAATATATGGTCTATTTTTGAGAAGAATCTATGTGCTGCTGAGAAAAAAGTATATCCACTTGATGATGGTTGATATATTCTATATATGTCAGTTAAGTCTAGGTTATTTATTGTGATATTGAGTTCTATAGTTTCTTTATTCAACTTTTGTTTGGAGGATCTGTCCAATGGTGAGAGAGGTGTGTTGACGTCACCCATAATAATTATGTTGTGGTCTATTTGATTATTGAACTTGAGGAGAATTTTTTTTATGAATGTTGCAACACCATTATTTGGTGCATAAATATTTTAATTGTTTTGTCTTGTTGGTGAATGGTTCCTCTCAACAGTATATAATGTCCTTCCTTATCCCTTTTGATTAACTTAGTCTTGAAGTCGATTTTATTCGAATATGAGGATGGCCACCCCTGCTTGCTTACGAGAACCATGTGCATGGTATAAATTTTCCCAACCTTTCACCTTCAGCCTGTGTATGTCTTTTCCATTCAGATGTGTCTCCTGGAGGCAACATATTGTTGGATTTGTTTTTTAATCCAAGTTACCAGCCTATCTTGGTTTATTGGTGATTTTGAGCCATAAATGTTTAATGCTACTATTGATGTATTGTTTGTACTGGCAGTCATGTTTGATTATTTATCTTTGTTTTTTAATTAGTTTGTTTCTCCATGATTAGCTTTCCCCCTGCCCTCTGTCACTACCCAGGCATTTCCCACTGATGGTTTTGGTTGTTGTTGTTCATTTTTTCCTCGTGTAGTGTTTTGCTCAAGAAGCTTTGCAATGCTGGCTTTCTGGTTGCAAATTCTTTTAGCTTTTGTTTATCATGAAAGATTTTTATTTCGTTGTCGTACCTGAAGGTTAATTTTGCTGGATACAGAATTCTTGGTTGGCATCCATTGTCTTTCAGTCTTTGAAATACGTTGTTCCAAGATCTTCTCGCTTTCATCATCTGTGATGAAATATTCATTGTTAACCTTATTGATTTAATGGTGAATGTAATCTGCCTCTTTTCTCTTGTAGCTTTTAAAATTTTCTCTTTGTTCTGTATATTAGATATGTTCAAAACAAATGTCTTGGCCTTGGTCTACTGTGATTTTGTGTGCTCGGTGTCCTCTATGCAACTACAATTTGTATATCCGTTTCCTTTTTTATTTCTGGAAAGTTTTCTGTAATTATTTCATTCAGCAGGTTACTCATTTCCTTGGTTTGAATCTCTGTACCTTTCTCTATCCAGATAACTCATAAGTTTGGTGTTTTTACGTTATCCCATATCTCTTGGATGTTTTACTTGTGATTTTTTACCAGCCTTTCTGAGTTGGCTAGACTCTTTTCAAGATGATATATTTTGTCTTCATTATCTGACTTTCTGGCTTCTACTTGCTCCACACCGTTAGTGATACTCTCAATTGAGTTTTTAATTTGGTTTATCATTTCCTTCATTTCTAGAATTATTATTTAATTTTTTTTATTTTCTCTAACTCCTGATAAAGATGGTTAACTTCTTTTTTTATCTGTTTATCTAATTCATTTTCAATGTGTTCTTTCACTGTTCGGATTTGCTGTCTTATATCCTCTTTAAGGTTCCATTCCATCTGTCTAAGGTATTCCTTGAGTTCTTTATATGACCATTTTTTTCTGATGACTCTAGGTCCTCCTGAATATTTAGGCTGTCCTTCATTGTTTGTACACCTGTTCTTTCTTGCTTTCTTATGCTGCTCATGTTACTTCTTGTTCTGTTTGAGTGCTGAGTTAGTGCTTACTCTTATAAATTTATTTGATGCTTGGGAGGAAAGATATTAGAAGAGAAGGGAGGAAGTCACTAAAGAGAATGAGAGTAGGCAGGTAGAATTCAAGGAAGGGGGAATAAGAAAATTGAAAAGAAACGAAAAGACAAAAGAAAATAAGAGAAAATAAAGAATGAAAGAAAAATTTTAAAAAATGATAATAAAGAAATGAAAATTAAAATTAAAAAAATTAATGATAATAATAAAATTAAAAAAATTAAAAAATAAAAACATTAAAAAAGTTAAAGAAAAACAACAACAAAAAATGAAAATGAAAGAAAAAGAAGGAAAAACCAAAAAGAAAAAAACACCCCAAATTTAAAAAAAATAAATAAATAATAATCATAATAAATGCAGTCATAGAGTTTGATTAACTTCTCATCCAGTAGGTGGTGCTGTGCCCACTGGGCCAAGGTTCTCCTCTCAATAGGTGGGAACCAATCACTATGCAGCTGCTCTTCCTCCCAGACTGGGCAGGTGTCCAATCCTGACACCATAGGTTCTTCTCTTGTGTTTCCTCAAGCCAGGCCCCGCTCACCTGTGATACTCACCACAATACTGGCGACACGCCAGGTCTGCTGCTCCTGGGAGCCCTGTTTTGATGAATGCCTGGGCACACTTTCTTGGCTTGCCTCCCTCAGACCCTAAGTTTGTAGAGCTTGGGGCTGAGAACCCCCAGCGAATTTGCTTGCCCTCCGGGAGCCACGCCCCCGGTAGCTGGTGCAAGAGACCTCAGTTGTCAGCACTGGTGGGAGCGGTTGCCTGGAGTTCTGCACAGCGAATCCCACGCCACCCCTGATTTTCTCGGTCTGGCTATCGCGCTCATGGTAGAGCTGAGAGGAACCCTTACGGGAGAGCTCGGAGGGGCCCTTAAGGATTCCCTGCTGTGTGGAGAAAGATGGCTAGGGGATTACACACCTGTCATGCTGTTTTCAATGAAGTTATCTCCTCCACCCATGACATCAGTTCTATGCAATGGTGGTATCCCATGTAAATGGTGATCGTCCGTTCCCTTTGCCGGTTGACCAATGCAACGGGTGGGTCCTGACTGTCTCTCCCATGCCCCATTTTAATCCTTTGGCCACTGCCTATGAAGGCTAGGTTGGCTTCTACCTCTGTAAGTTCAGAAGGGCCGACCAGTTATTTCAGCATGATCGTTAGTGCTGAGTCACAAAAAGCAGGCAAACCGGAGGTTGAATGCAAAAGATCTGGGCTCGGTGTGTGTTCTGAGGGGCCCAGACTGTTTACCCCAGATTCACATCAGCGCAGCATTGCCTAGTGATCCTGAGCAAACAGCATTTAGACAGTTTATGACTCCCTATTCCCGCGCAGCTGAAGAGGTCAGAGACTTGATCTCTCCATACCCTCTGCCATTTTGGATTTCTCTCCATGTGTTTTAAACTTAACAAATATGTGAATTCCTGTCTCCCTTTCTCTGTAGCCTATTCAGGACATGTGTTTTGATATGCACATATAGAATCCTAACTTGTATCACACGTACATTCTTGTGAGGTGGCTGACATGGCAGATACAAGTTGTGAGAAGAGATCACTATCCTAAACGCTGATGGAACTAAAAATTCAATCAATGGGTGAGCTCCTAGTTGAACAACATTATACATAAATCCATGTTTATTAAATTGAATTTTTTTGGATCTGTGGATGATATATATGTCTCGATAAATTTCGATTGGCATATATATTGCTGCTTTTTAATGTCTGTGTGTGTTTTCGCATTTTAAAGTTTGTGTGTGTGTGTGTGTTTTTTTTGTGTATATATATATATATATATATATATATATATATATATATATATATATATACACTCTCCAGATTTTTAAAATATGAAATATATGTGTCTTATATACACTCGCTAAATTCATTCATGTTCATGTATGTGGATTTATAATCAACTTTTCACAATATTATTCTCAGAAATATTCATCCACCTGAAATACATATTTGTTTCCTAGTACTGAAAACTAACTTCAGTGAATGGTACATACATATCCTAATATTTCAAGAGTTACTGACCCAGTTTATCATCAATGCAAGTAGATTCCTATGGGACATGATTTGTATTTTTACGTTCATTTTTATTCAACACTGGTACATTACTATTTCGTAAGTTCATGCACATCATAGTATATATATTTCATCTACAAGTTCGCAAATTTATAGGAATTTGTTTCACTTTCAATCACTTCCTGCTTCAGGACACATGTATTTTTCCATGATTCTTGACTGGTCTTTTCATGAGACTTCTTTCCAAACACATTATTTCCGATTTCCATAATCACTTTTTAAGCAAAACTCACTTCTCCTTCATGATAAATTATAACTGTGATATTACCATTAGATGTGTAACTGGTTGGAATGAATGATTGTATACCAATATAAGATTTCTTATATATCAATTCAATCCATTATTTAAAGTAAAACCAGTTATATTATTTATTCACAGTATGGTCTATGCATGCATTTTCTTTATATTCATAGACACAGTGTACACTTTTTGTACCCCCAATACTAATGTATACGTCTTCAAAATTTTGGTGGAAAAAATACTCATGTCACTTGATCTACATATACATTTAATCACAGAAATATTCTGGACAAAAAATGCATAGGTCACACTTATGATTGTACCAAATCCTGAAAGGAAAGTAAACATGGATTTCTAAAAACATCGATATCCGGGTTGCCTAATTCTCTCAAATGTCAATCCTATTGGTGACTACATGTTTGTTTCTTCTTAAGATTATATATTCAAACTCAACACTATTGAAAATGTCTAATCCTATCCCTCACTTTATACATTGCCTGATTTCGTAATGTCTCTATTGCTATCTACTTTCTTACATATTTTCCCCATTTCATCATAGTGACTGACCCTTCACATGTGCTGATATTTACATTCACACTCTAATTCATAACTTATTGCTGAAGAACTTTTTTTCCAAATCCTATACTCTCTCTTCCTCCTAAACCTACTGACTATCTTCCTAATCTTACTGACTATCTCTTTTTGACTGGATATTCTCTTCTACATTCAATCATCCAAGATACAAGGTCTTGTGCCATTTTATACCGATTTATCTGAGACATCTGTGAGAACGTAATTCAATGCTAAGTATCCCAATCAAGGGCCCAATGATTTTCTGCGCTTCAAATCTTACTTAGATTTCTTTTTTCATACATATATTTCACCTCTAAATTCTTATAAATATCGCAGGTTCCCAATACCATTAAACATCCAGCAGAGTAATTCCTAATCCAAATAGAACATGTTATTAACCCTAACCATACACTGTTCCCTCAATCTAACTTTACTGAAGAGCAGGGACAGAGTTGGTGTTACAATACAGGAATGTAGGAGATCTTCAACCTGCTGAGAACCTCAAAGGTCCATGCAGAAATGATCCCTAAAGAAGATATAGGCAGCTATGAAGAACCTGAGAGAGCGAAAGTCATCTTTCATGACAAAAAAACAGGTAAGGATGGAGGGTTGTGTCTGAAGCAGTCGAGAAGATGGACCAAACCAGGCTTGTGTGGAGAGCTGTTCCCGGGTGCCTATGGTTGATATTCCATTCTAGCTTGTGAAAGTGTCATAGGAAGTAGGGGCAGGATCCATCTCAGGGACCCTTGGAAACAACTGTTAGGACAAAGTGGTTGCCAAGGCAGTGACCTCATTCAGTTCTAGACGAAGTGACCTATGTCACTTTCTTGTTGATGGAACACTCTGATCTTGGGATCCAGGAAGCCAGGCACCCTGAGGCAGTCCCAGTCCAAGTCCCAGTGGTCTCACATGTTTGGATTTAAGAAGGACAGAGTCAGTCTTTCTTGGCAACTACTGAATTGAAGATGGACAAATGCCAGGAAGGCTCTGAAGAGGGGCTTTTCCTGAGAAAGCAGGCAGTGGCTCACCGCTGGCTCCTGATAACTTTACAGTTTTGGCCAAGGAGACCAGATCTGACATAGGACAGCCCATTTCCGGGGAACATAGTATGGCCCATCAGTCAGAGGATGCTCCAGATAGTCACAGACCTATTTGAGGAAAGAAGGTGCCTTTGTGGGTGTGTGTGTGTGTGTTTGTGATTTTGTCTCATGTTTTGAGAATATGTAGGAAAGTCGGTTTGTTTAGTTTGGAGTGGACTGTTTCTAGTAAGTCCTTTGAGAAGGCGAGTGTTTCTATATCTGTTTATCCCACTGTGTCCGTGGTTGTAGACAATAGAAAAGAGAATGCATCAATAGATGTGTCCGGTCTAGTAGAAAGTTTCCCAGCATTCATCCTGCCCAATGTATGAGTGGACTGCAGCTTGCCTTATGGATGGGCAACACCTGTTATCTTCTTAAGTTCCTGTTTTTTTCCTGAATTCTGCTTACACTCCAGAATAGGCTCATGGTTTTGTGTCTAAGATATGTACCACCTCCAAGCTCTGTGACAAGTCCATGTACTTGATAGCTGAAGGGAATGTGGGGCATCTCTGAAAACTGAGATATCAGTGTAACCAAGAATGTCTCAGTGGTGAAACCATGCTTTGGGCCTTTGCTTACCTGTTGTTCTGTTGCCCTGAATGTCAGGAAGGTCTTTGCCTCAGGCGACCCCTTTCTGAAGCCTGAAGAAAACGGTATTCAAATAGAAATGATTGGGCATCACCTGTGGCTCTTTGCTTAATTGCTTTGAAAAGGGATGTGTCTGACCCAGCCTCTCGGCCCTATGTGAGGCTGTGGCTTTGATTCTCACCACCTGGTGGATCTAAAGAATGTCCCCATTTGTGCATTCAAAACCAAACTGGCCAAAAGAGCAGTCACTGTGGATGAAGTCTCTCGCCTTCCTCTGTAAGGTTCCTGACCTCCATCAAGTGAGAATAGTGATCCTTTGGGTCAATTGAGTTCTTCAAAGCCCTGCAGAGGCTAGCCCATATGTGCTTGGGTTTTCTGATAACTCCAATTCACATAAAGAATCTAAAACCCACAGTCAATAGGACTCGAATTGGTGAAGTGGAGCAGTATTAACGGCAGGCCTATTTGATCACTACTGGTTCACAGGAAGGATGTCCAGCCCACACTGATTTTAGGCAAATGAGTAAGAAGAGATCTTATTTTGGACACTGTCTTGGGCTTCGCCCCTCATAGAAATCTCCAGCCAGAGGCTATGATGAGTGTATATATGGAAGAAATTGAGGGTCATGTGAAAGTGTTTTGGATTTAATTGTGGTCATTTGTGTGGTGGTTGGAAGAGATGACTGTGTCCACCTGCGCTTGAACTCTCGTGTGATCCCCCTTAGAGTCTGAGTCCTGGAACTGACCTGAGAGAAGTATTGCCATTAATTGTATTGAGATTTTTGGAGGCCATGCAAGAGAGTCGACCTTGGAAACTGATATCTAGGCCCAGTGTGGCTTTCCATCGAGCACTGGGAATCTCAGCCAGGATATCACATTATTTTATTCTGAAAGACTTGGCAGCAATAGTTGAGAGTCAAAACACACATGGACCTTACATTGTAGACCTCTATGGGCCTGGCTTCCTGTGACCTTTGGCCCCTCTTTGAGAAGACTTGCCTGTGTGAGTTCCCAACAGCTTTCATTGAAATGTCCCTCCTCAACATTTAACAGTTCCTGAATGAATGTCCCTCCTCAACATTTAACAGTTCCTGAATGAATTGAAACCCACAGTGCCTCCAACTTCATCTTTGTAAAATGGCTTCATAAATACCATGAAATTTTTGAAATTCCCATGACCAGGTAGAACTGGAGAACCTTTGGATGTCCTGTTGTTTATCATGAGTATACTAGACAGTGCCTTGATTGACTGTGTTTCATGAAAATGATCTAGAACAGAGATGACAGTAAGTTGGTGCCTGCTGAGTAGTGTGCCTAGAGCAGTGGTGTGTATGCTTGTGATAATACATCTCTGATGTGGCCATGTGGATTTGCCATTGGCTTCCAAATGGCTTGTGACAGACATGGTGAGGCCAGCAGACACTAATATGTGAGGGCATCTTGTTATATGCAGAGGTTTCATGGCAATGTTAAGAATCAGGTTGCAATAGACAAGGGAAAAAGCTATGTGGGATAGAAGACTGGTTGGTGCATTCTCCTGCAGACCCTGACCCACCACATGTGGCAGAACTCCATCCAGCACTGTGTCCCTTTTGAACTCCTTGTATTTCGTGAAGCAAATACCAAACTCCCAATGCAGGAGAAAGAAAAACCATGAAAAAGTGGAGGATGACCAAATGGCTTCACAGCCCAGATGGGGAGAGACTTAGCATGCACTGGTCACATTTTACTTAAAAGAGAGAATTCACCACTGCTGCCTCATGTTCATTAGAAAATAAGAAACCATGTCCTCCAGGTCACATAGAATCAGACCCAGCTTTGATGGTCTCACGACAAAGGAAGCTAAAGCTCCTGAAAACAACATATATTTCAAGTGCCCAACATCAGAGGCAGCTTTTCAAGAAGTCCTTTAGGCCAGCAGAGCTCCAAGTTTGTGGAGTTTTTAACCTGTCCCTTACTTATGGAAACTTCTCTACCACATCCAAGGTTGTGAACTCATGAGCATTTTCCATTCCAGTTATATATTCACAGATTTTATAACTCTTCTCCACTAATTGTGTCTTACTTGGGGCGAAGGTAAAGTCAAGACATTGTTCTGGAAGAGAGAGGGAAAATATTTTGTGTAGCACATATTTGATAGACATTGGATTCTTTTTCCTATTTTTCATTCAAAATACTGAATCCCTGACACTAACACATACCCTACTAGACTCTGAGTACTAATCCTAATATGATGGAGAAAAAATAACCCAAATAGAACAGAAATACAAGCAGGTCAGAGGAGGCATGGTGTATTTTTGGACTTTTCTTTTGCATAATAAATGTTAGGTGTTATAAATCCAGTGAATTTTTATTTGGAATAGTTTTTCATGTGTTTTTAAAATTAACAAATATGTGAATTCCTGCCTCCCTTTCTCTGTAGCCTATACAGCACATGTATTTTTATATGTACATATAGAATCATACCTGGTATCACACGTACATTTTTGTGAGGTGGCTGACTCGGCAGATATAAATTGTGTGAAGAGATTACCCCTCCTAAACGCTGTTGGAACTAAAAATTCAACCTATGGGTTAGCTTCCTAGTACAACAACATTATACATAATTCCATGTTCAGTAAAGTATATATTTTTGCATCAGTAGATGTTATATATTTCATTATAAATTTCAATTGGCATATATATTGCTGATATATATATATATACATATATATATATATATATTCTCCTGATTTATCAAAATATGAAATATATGTGTCTTATATACACTCTCTACATTCATACATTCATTCATGTTCATGCATGAGGAAATATAATCAACTTTTCACAAGATTATTCTTGGAAATATTCATCCACCTGAAATACGTATTTGTTTCCTTGTACTGACAACTCACTTCAGTGAATGGTGCATACAAATCCTAATAATTCTACAGTAACTGTCCCAGTTTAACATCAATTCAAGTAGATTCCTATGGGATATGATGTGTATTTTGAAGTTCATTTATTTTCAACACTGCTACATTAATATTTCTGCAGTTTTTGCACATCATAGATTATATATTTCATCCACAAGTTCACAACTTTATAGGCATTTGTTTCACTTTTAATCATTTCCTGCTTCAGAACACATGTATTCCTCCCGGTTTCTTGACTGGTCTTTTCATGAGACTTCTCTCCAAACACATTTTTTTTTAATTCCATAATCATTTTTGAAGCAAAACTCACACACTTTTCATGATAAACCATAAATCTAATATCACCATTAGATGCATAACTGTTTGGAATGAATGATTGTATATCAATATGGGGTTTCCTGTATATTTTCAGAAATCAATTCAATCCATTATTTAAAGTTCGAACCAGTTATATTATTTATTCACAGTATGGTCTATTCATGCATTATCTCTATATTCATAGGCACAGGGTACACCTATTTGTACCCCCAATTAATTTATATGTCTTCAAAATATTGCTTTCCTACATATTTTACCCAGTTCATAATTGTGACTGACTCTTCACATGTGCTGACATTTACATTCACTCTCTACCCGAAACCCTATTGTTAAAGAACTTTTGGTCCAAATCCTATACTCACTCTTTTATCTAAACCTATCGACTATTTTCCTAATCCTACCGAATATCCCTTTTTGACTGGATGTTCTCTTCCACATTCAATCATCCAAATTACAAGGTCCTATGCCATTGTGTATCGATTTAACTGAGACAACTGTGCAGGACATAAATCAATGCTAAGTATCCCAATCAAGGGCCCAATGCCCTTCTGGGCTTCAAAACTTACCTAGATTTCTGTTTTCATACTTATATTTCACCTATATATTCTTATAAATATCACAGGTTCCCAATACAAATATTCATTCCAGAGAATGATTCCTAACCCAAATTGAAAATGTTATTAACCCTAACCATACACTTTTCCCTCAATCTAATTTCACAGAAGAGCAGGGACAGAGTTGGTCTTACAATACAGGAATATAGGCGATCTTCCACCTGCTGAAAACCTAAAAGGTCCATGCTGAAATGATCCCTGGAGAAGATGTAGGCAGCTATGAAGGACCTGAGAGAGCAAAAGTCATCTTCCATGGCAAACAACCTGGTCAGGTTGAAGGGATGTGTCTGATTTAGCCTCTCTCTTCCTAATGTAGAGAAGATGGACCAAAGCATTCCTGTGTGGAAAGCTGTTCCCCGGTGCCTATGGTTGATATACCATTCTAACTTATGAATGAGTCACAGCAAGTAGAGGCAGCTTCCATCTTTTGGGAACCTTAGAAGCAACTGTTAAAACAAAGTGGTTTCAAAGGCAGTGACTTCATTAAGTTCTTGAAGGAAGTGACATCACCTTACATTTTTGGTAATGAAAGTCTGTGATCTTGGGATCCAGGAAACCAGGCACACAGAGTCAAACCCAGTCCATGTCCCAGTGGGCTCACTTGTTTGGATTTAACAAGACAGAGTCACTCTTTCTTGGTACCTACTGATGTGAGGACAGCCAAATGCCTGGAAACTATGAAGACTGGCCTTTCCAGAGAAAGCAGGTAGTTTCTCACCATGGGCTCCTGACAACTTCACAGAGTTGGCCAAAGAGACCAGATCGGAGACAGTACACGCCATTTTTGGGGAACATAGTATGGCCCACAAGTCAGAGGACACTCCGGATAGTCACAGACCTACTTGGGGGAAGGAGGTGCCTTTTTGGGTGTGAGTGTGAGTTTGTGGTTTTGTCTCATGTTCTGAGAATAGTTAGGAAAGCTGGTTTGTTTGTTTTGGAGTGGACTGTTTCTAGTAAGTCCTTTGACAAGGTGAGTGTTTCTGTGATATATATATCATACTGTGTCCGTTATTGTAGACAGTAGAAAAGAGAATGCATCAATGGATGTGTCCTGTCTACAAGAAAGCTTCCCAGCATTCATCCTGTGCAATTTATGAATGGACTGCAGCTTGCCGTATGGATGGGCAACTCCTGCCATCTTCCTAAATTCCTGTTTTCTTCCTGAATTCTGGACACTCTCCAGAATACGCTCATGATTTTGTGTCCAAGATATGTACCACCTCCATCTCTGTGACATGGCCATGTACTGGATAGCTGATGGGAATGGCGAGCATCTCAGAAAAATCAGATATCAGTATGCCCAAGAAAGTCTCAGTGGAGAAACCCTGCTTTGGGCCTTTTGCTTACCTATTCTGTTGCCCTGAATGTCAGGAAGGTCTTTGCCTCAGGCCACACTTTGTGAAGCCTAAAGAAAATAGTTTTCAAATGGAAATGAATGGTCATTACCTGTGCCTCTTTGCTTAATTGCTTTGGAAATGGATGTGTCTGAATCAGCCTCTCGGCCCTATGTGAGGCTGTGGCTTAGATTCACAGCACATGATGGGTCTAAAGAAAAATCCCATGTGTGCATCCAAAACCAAAATGGACAAAAGAGCTGTCATTGTGGATAGAGTCTCTCGCCTTCCTCTGTAAGGTTCGTGACCTCCATTAAGTGAGAATAGGGATCATTTGGGTCAAGTGAATTCTTTAAAGCCCTGCAGAGGCTAGCCCATTGGTTCGTGGGTTTTCTCATGACTCCAATTCACATCTAAGTTTACAGAAGAGCAGGGACAGTGTTGGTCTTACAATACAGGAATGCAGTGGATCTTCCATCTGTTGAGAATCTCAAAGCTCCATGCAGAAATGATCTCTGGAGAAGATGTAGGCAGCTATGTAAGACCTGAGAGAGCACAAATCATCTTCCATGGCAAACAACCTGGTGAGGATTAGGGTTGCGTCAGAATGAGCCTATCTCTTCTTAATGTAGAGAAGATGGACCAAACCAGGCCTGTGTGGAGAGCTGTTCCCTTTTGCCTATGGGTGATATACCATTCTAACTTGTGAAAGTGTCACAGGAAGTAGGGGCAGCCTCCATCTCATGGGACCGTTGGAAGCAATTGTTATGACAAAGTGGTTGCCAAGGCAGTGACCTCATTCAGTTCCTGAAGGAAGTGATCTCATCTCACTTCCTTGGTGATGGAACTATCTGAACTTGGGATACAGAAAGCCAGGCACCCAGAGCCAGTCCCAGTCCTAGTCCCAGTGGTCTCACTTTTTTGGATTTACCAAGGACAGAGTCAGTCTTCTTGATACCTACTGATGTGAGGATGGCCAAATGCCAGGAAAGCTCGGAAGAGGGGCTCTTCCTGAGAAAGCAGATAGTGGCTCGCTCCTGGCTTCTAACAACTTCACATTATTGGCCAAGAAGACCAGATCTGAGACAGGACAGGCCATTTCGGAGAATCATAGTATGGCCCATCAGTCAGAGCACACTCTGGATAGTCACAGACCTATTTGGGGGAAGGTGGTGCCATTGCGGGTGTGGGTTTGTGGTTTTGTCTCATGTTCTGAGAATAGGTAGAAAAGGCGGTTTGTTTGGTTTGGAGTGAACTGTTTCTAGTAAGTCGTTTGACAATGCAAGTGTGTCTATGTCTGTGTATCCCACTGTGTCCGTGCTTGTAGACATTAGAAAAGAGAATGCATCAATGGATGTGTCCTGTCTCATAGAAAGCTTCCCAGCATTCATCCAGCACAATTTATGAATTGACTGCGGCTTGCCTTATTGATGGGTGATACCTGCTACCTTCCTAAGTTGTTGTTTTCTTCCTGAATTATGGCCAATCTCCAGAATAGGCTCATGGTTTTGTGTCCAAGATATGTACTACCTCCAAGCTCTGTGACATGGCCATGTACTGGATAGCTGAATGGAATGGCGAGCATCTGAGAAAACTCAGATATCAGTGTGATGAGTAAAGTCTCAGTGGAGAATCCTTGCTTTGGGCCATTTGCTTACCTATTGTTCTGTTGCCCTGAGAGTCAGGAAGGTCTTTGTCTCAGGCCAACACTTTGTGAATCCTGAAGAAAAGATTTTTCAAATGGAAATGAATATGCTTTAACTTTGCCTCTTTCCTTAATTTATTTGGAAAGAGATGTGTGTGAATCAGCCTCCTGGCCCAGTGTGATTCTTTGACTTAGATTCTCAGCACCTGATGGATCTAAAGAAAGATCCCATGGGTGCATAAAATTCAAAATGGCAAAAAGAGGAGTCATTGTGGATGAAATATTTTGCCTTCCTCTGTAAGGTTCCTGAATTCCATCAAGTGAGAATAGGGATCTTTTGGGTCAAATGAGTTCTTCAAATCCATTCAGAGGCTATCCAATAGGTGCATGAGTTTTCTCATCTTTCCAATTCACATAAAGAATCTGTACCCGACACTCAGTAGGCCTCAAATTGGAGAAGCAGAGCAGTATTAAGGGCAGGCCTATTTGATCACTCCTGGTACACAGGAAGGGTGTACAGGCCACCGGGAATTTAGGCAAATGAGGGGCAACAGAGCTTATTTTGGACACTGTCTTGGGCTACACTAATGCTATCAAATGTCAATCCTATTGTTGACTTCATATTTGTTTTTTCCTAAGCTCATATATTCATCCTCAACCCTGTTGAAAATATCTAATGCCATCACTCACTTTATACTTTTCCTGATTTCCTAATGTCTCTATTGATATCTGCTTTCCTACATATTTTTCCCTGTGCATCATTTTGACTGACTCTTCACATGTGTTGACATTTACATTGACTCTCTAACCAAAACCCTATTGCCAAAGAACTTTTGTCCCAAATCCTATACTCACTTTTCTTCCTAATCTTACCGACTATCTTTCTAATCCTACTGACTATAACTTTTTGAATGGATGTTCTCTTCTACATTCAATGATCCAAGTACAGTTCAGGTTTCTATTAAACCGGGTGAGGGAGTACATTCTGCAGTTTGGCAATTGGGGACAGCACATTCTGGCAACAAGATTAGCAAACAGTTCTCAAGATTTCAACAGTGTTTCATTAAGCGTACAGAAAAACAGGAAGTGACAAGTACATATTTTATTAACATTTCATTCCCCACTTCTTTTTCTGGCTACTTTTAATCATAAAAGTGATCGTTGTGGGGTGTCACATTCTATGTCTGCTAGTGGGGTATTACCATAATTTTAATTTGTCCAATTTGAGCTTGGAGAAAAGAAATTACATGGTTGAGGAAACAGGGTTTTATAGTTAGCAATAATATGAGGATTATTATTGGACCGGCCAGGGTTGATAAAAACGTAATTAACCAGGGGGACTGTGTAAAAAAAGACTCAAACTACCGTTTTTGTGCCTCTCTCTCTTGTTGTTGCTCTTCAAGGCATCTTTTTAATTTACTCATAGATTTTATTACAACTCCAGTATTGTCGACATAAAAACAACATTCTTCCCTCAATGAAGCACAAAGGCCCCCTTCTGTCATGAAAAGGAGGTCCAACCCTCGACTGTTCTGTAAAACAACTTCAGAGAGAGAGGTTAAAGATTCCTGCAAAGCTGTGATGGAGGTTTCTAAAATCTTTAAGTTTTGATCGATTGCTGCTTCTAATTGGGTCATTTGTTGTGTCCCATGGACCAGAGCAGTGGTTCTTGTGCCCAACCCTGCAGCAACTCCTATTCGTAATAGAATGGCTAAGGTGAGGGACATACGTTCCCAGCGGAACCGGGTTGTATGTCCCCCTCTTTGATCTTCAAATGAACCTGCGTCATGATAGAGCACTCTGGGAAACATCTGCACCATTTCACAATTAATCGCATCTGTTGACCATTTCATGAAAACATAAACAATGTTTAAGTATATAGAATTATACTGTTGTAGGGACGGACAAGGCAAGGCACCTAAGATAGCACCAAAGACACGGAAACAGTCTTTTTTGGTTTCAACCAGATTCAGAGGGCATTGCTTCTGTTGTAATCAATTAATCCCCTGAAACCCAAGTTTAGGTAGTTTCAGAATTTTGTACCCAACACGTAAGGGAAGGGGCTCAGAAATTCACAGTCTGCAGAAGTTCACAAAAAGCAGTTTTTGTTTCTGTTTTTTCCTCAGTTTGGGCAAGTTAACTTTTCAAGGACACCTGGGTGGGGGTGTCTTCCCTTTCTTTTTTTCCCCCTGCCAGCTGTTTCCATGCAGCCCAGTTTGTAACTTCTTTATCTTAGAAATGTAGAAATCTCTGTGAAGCCCCAGCTCAAGGCCAGAGGCCTTTTTTTCACATATTTTGTGAAAAACCAGTAAGGGTGTGTCTAAATCAGGAGTGCTGAATTTTTTAGCCAGTTGCCAAGGAGACCAGGGCAACACAAAAATAGGAAGTTTATCTACAGTGAACTCTTTTATAGGGACTCTTTTGCTGAAAGTCCTAAATCAGCCATGGTGAAGACTTCTGGAGAAGGTCAGTTAAGACTTTTCTGTGGGCCTGGTAGAGAGGGGGACAATTTGGAAGGCAGGAATAAGAGCAGCTCTGTGGATCTGAGAATGAGAAAGGAGAGATGTAAAAGAATATTGGGAGAGGGCTTTGAGATCTTAATAGCAACAAAAACTTGAGCAGTAGAACAGATAGAACAGAGGGGGAGACGGGAGTGAGTATCCAAAAAGCCTGTGAGGGACTTTAAATTATTAGTAACCTGTTTTTAGTGATGACAAAGCAACATTAAAGGCCATTTTCATTACATCTTGTATTAGGGTCTGAGGATTCTTCTCAGTGGGTTTGAGCTTTGTGTTAGCTGGTAAGAGGACTGGGTGGGACCCGGTGCAGGCACTGACAGAAGAGGAGAGGAGTGAGTGAGTGGAGTGGGACCTCATTACCTGCCACCTCAGCAAGGGGGCAATGGTCTGAGAACCGGTGGAGATTTGGGTTTTTGATCTATATATTGGAGGGGAGAAATCAAGTTGCTGAGGTGGGAGTGACAGCAGAGAGTCTGGAGCACAAGGCTGAGGGTGAGCATCTATTGGAGAAGCATAGTTCAGGATGTGAGCAAAGGAGAGAGAAGGCCTCCACATAGCGGAATCTCCTTTCACCCTTTTGAGCACTTGCAGAAGTTAAAAAGGTCACACAGAATTTGAGGATCTAGAGACCTCTCTGGGGGCCATCGGTTTTGGTTATCTAATTCGTAATATGGCCAATGCTGTTTACAGAATTTGATGAGGAGTTTGGGTTCCATCTGACAGTCCCTGTATGCTCACATCCCCATGACTTACATAAGAAGTCTGCTCTCCCCCCACACAGCCATGACTGTTTGTGGCTTTGATAGTCTGCCGGGCAAACATAGTAATCTATGCTAGCCAACCTGCATCTGGCTCATGTGTCCCTACATCTATAATGTTTGTTTCCATTATCTATGGTACAGAAGGGATTTAATGGAATTTTAGTGGGATCCTGTTCATCAGGGATATCCCAAGAGGAAAGACCTATAGGCAGCTGACAAATGACTGGGTGGAGAGATGGCCACCAGGGGGGCTGTATGCGAGATAGACCATACTTCTTGTCCAGTAGGATTTGTGATCAGCCATCTCAGTTTAAGGGGCTGATGAGGGTTAAGACTACTGGTCGTCAAGGGGAGAATAAATATCTTCCAGGATCTTCTTTACAACCATTCGCGATGTTTCTTTTTTCTTCTTTTTTCTTTTCTTTTTTTTGTGGGGAAGGCTTCAATACATCCTGAGAATGTATCTTCAAAGACTAGGAGTTATTTAAGTCCATACCTTGCTGGCTTAATTTCAGTAAAGTCCACTTCCCAGAATCGTCCTCGTCTGTTTCCTCGTAGGTGCTTTCCTGCAGGAAGCTTGGAAGTGTAAGCATTAACCAATTAATGGACCTGACAGGCTTTTGTTACCCATTCAGTTATTTCCTTTTGCTGTGAGTAGGTTAGAGGAAAACTGTGTTCTTGATCCTTCACGAATGAATGCAGTTTCTTTGAACAAAGGTGAGTGAGTTGATTGACATTTGCTACTGACATAGTTAGAGCCATGATTATAGGAGTAGTTACTGAAGGATTAAAAAATTCCACTTGGGGGCCTTCAGGGTTAAAAGTTATTTTGGCCCAGAGTTTGGTGAGCAGATCTCTGCCCATCAATGGGGCCAGGCATTCTGGGATTACTAGGAAGGAGTGATGGATTTTTCCTTTTCCCTGGTCCATGGTCCTCTTAGTTGTCAAAGCTCGATATTTACTTCTATTAGACTCTTGAATTAGAGACCTTTTATTCGGTAGAGGGCCCAATGGGCCTTACGGGCTGAGTATATTGCCCCTGTATCTACTTCAAAGTTTATTGTGTTCCCCTCCACTTCAAAACTTACCTTGAGGTCAGGGAGAGGATCTGAGCCAGGACTTTCTTAGTATTCCTCCAGAGTCAGAATATCTGGCTGGCGTGGCTGTCTCTTTTTAGGGCACTCTTTGGCCCAGTGTCCTTTTTCTTTAGAGTAGGCACATTGATCTGAGGCCAGGGGTGGCCTCTAGTGTGTGCCCAGGTATCCCTTCCTGTCTCTCTGTTTCTTAATTTTTGGCCAATTTGTTGTTGTGACCAGGACCTTAGTCAATGCCTTAGTCTGTCTTTTGTTTCTTTTATCCTTGCTCTGCTCCCTTCTCTTCCTCAGTTTCTCTCTTAAAGTATACCTTCTCAGCTTCTCTGACTAAATCCATCAAAGTCATATCTTGTAATCCATCTAAGCATTGTAACTTTCTTTTAATATCCAGGGCAGCTTTCCCAATAAAGGCCACTGTGACAGATGCCTTTTGATCCTCTGCCTGAGGATCGAAAGGAGTATGTCTCTTATATGCCTACATAATTATCTCTAGGAACATGGAGGGAGATTCATCAGGCCCTTAAATAATCTCTCTTACCTTGGCCAAATTAGTTGGTCACCTAGCGGCCACTAAGATACCCACTATTAGAGCCTGGTGATAAGTGGACAGATGCTCCCTACCTTCAAAGGTGTTGGGGTCCCAGTTGGGTCGCTTCAAGAGAAAGCCGGCTTTGAATATGTTGGGAAGTTGTGTCGGTCACGCATTTGGTCCGAGGATACTTTTTTCTAGCATCCAGGAGGATTCTCTTTTGTTCCTCTGTCATGAAGAGAGTCCCTAGGAGTTGTTGGCAGTCATCCCAAGTAGGTTGGTGTGAAAACATCAATGACTTCACCAGACCTGAGAGCCAGGTTGGGTCCTCGGTAAAAGGGGGATTGTTATTTTTCCATTTATATTGGTCTGAAGAGGAGAAGGCCAATACTGGTAGGCTTGCATTTTTTTCCCCATGGCCATCGTAAATCATTGGCCCATAGGGATGGAGGGAAAGCAACACGGGAGTTCCAGGGTTTTCAATCATTTGCCACCGGCGAGTTTCTTTAGCAAGTCCAGCTTCCTCTAGGGGAGGAGGGGCTGTGTGTGATGCAGGGGAGTTATCTGGAGGGCACTGGACTGGCTTAGCTTTTTCCAATTGCGGAGAGGCTGAGTCCGCAGCTGGAGAATCACTTAGAGGGTGTTGGGGGTTGTGAAACAAGAGTAGAAGATAAGGAGTGGGACGAGAGTCCAGTAGAGTCAAATCTTGTGACTCAGGGAGAACAGAGGGTGGAGGAGGAGGAGGAGCAGAGGGGTTGAGAGATCGTGGGGGAAGGAGTAGGAACGGGGACACAGCAAGGAAAGGCTTCACCCATGGAGGAGGAGATTTTCAGAGGTCCTGCCAAGTTAAGGTATATTCCTGTTTATCAGGATGGCTCTGTGGCACTGGCTGTAAGACAATATCTCTGTCTTTTTAAATTAGTGGGAAGTAGAAAGATCCTTCTAGGGGCCATCTGAATCCAAAGGTGGGCCATTCTGTGGCACACAGAGTCTGCCAGGTCCAGCGTTTTACTGAAAAAGAAAGATTCTGAGCCCTTAAGCGGACTTTGATCCAGTGATAAAGGGTCAGGGACAGAGGCATTGAAGTGATCTGTCCCATAATGAAAGATACACAAACAGTAAAAGCATCGACACAGGACACAGACAAGAGAAAACAATGAAGACAGGCAATGGACGTCCAACAATGAGACCAAGACTGAGCAGGCGGCAAAACCCTATGGGCTGGCAATACCGAATCTGAAACAAAATATCACTGAGTCGAGGACACTATTATTCCTCGATTCCCGAGTTCTCTGTGGCGTCCCCCAGGGACTTGGCTTGTGGCTCTGTGACACGTCTGCCAGCCACCATCAAAGAGAGCTCACACACTTCATCGACAGCCATTTTGCCAAGCCCTAACCTGAAACCTGAAACCAGAAAGAGGCGCCTTACTTACCCTGAGAGTAAGCCATTGGGGTCTCTCGTTCACCACTGCTGGATTTCGGTGGAACCTCCATATATAAAGATTGGAAGAGCGTTGGGGGAAGAGACCACCAAGAGACTCTCTCATCCAAAAACAAACGGTTTATTGGGGGTCCAGCATGCTGGGGCTCAGAGCTCATTTGAATAGAGCCGAGAACCCTGAGAACAGCTTAAGCAGAGCTTATATACTTTCCTTGAAGAGGGCAGGGAGGGAAGTTTATTGATGGGCCTGGGTGGGTGAGCAGTTTGCGTGCAACTGGGTGAGGGAGGACATTCTGAAGTTTGGCAGTTGGGGACAGCACATTCTGGGAAAAAGTTCAGAAAACACTTCTCAAGATTTCAACAGTGTTTTATTAAGCATACAGAAAAACAGGAAGTGACAAGAATCTATTTTATTAACATTTCACTACCGACTATACTTTGCCAGATTTCCTAAAGTCTCTATTGATATCTGCATTCCTACATATTTTCCCCAGTTCATCATTGTGATTGATTCTTCACATGTGCTGGCATTTACATTCACTCAATACCCGAAAACCTATAGCTAAAGAACTTTTGGTCCAAATCCTATACTCACTCTCCTTTATGAACATACCGACTATCTTCCTAATACTACCGACTATCCCTTTTTGACTGGAAGTTCTCTGTGACAATCAATCATCCAAGTTACAAGGTACTATGCTTAATACCGCAATCAAGGGCCCAATGCCCTTCTGGGCTTCAAATCTTACCTAGATTTCTGTTTTCAGATTCATATATTTTACCTATATATTCTTGAAAATATTGCAGGTTCCCAATATCATTATTCATCCAGCAGAATGATTTCTATTCCAAATCAAACCTGTTATTAACCCTAACCATACACTGTTCCATCAATCTAACTTTAGAGAAGAGCAAGGACAGAGCTGGTCTTAAAATACAGGAATGTAGGGGATCTTCCAACTGCTGAGAAACTCAAAGGTCCATGCGCAAATGATCCCTAGAGAAGTTGTAGGCACCTATGAAGGAACTGAGAGAGCAAAAGTCATCTTTCATTGCAAACAACCTGGTCAGCATGAAGTGATGTGTCTGAATCAGCCTCTCTCTTCTTTATGTAGAGAAGAAGTACCAAACGAGGCCTCTGTGGAGAGCTGTTCCCAGTTACCAATGTTTGATATACCATTCTAACTTGTGAAAGTGTCAAGGGAATTAGGGGCAGCCTCCATTTCATGGGACCTTTGGAAGCAAATGTTTGGACAACGTGCTTGCCAAGGCAGTGACCTCATTCAGTTCCTGAAGGAAGTGACCTCACCTCACATCCTTCGTGATGGAACACTCTGAACTTGGGATCCAGGAATCCAGGCACACAAATCTAGTCCCAGTCCCAGTCCCAGTGGTCTCACTTCTTTTGATTTACCAAGGACAGAGTCAGTCTTTCTTGATACCTACTGATGTGAGGATGGCCAAATGCCAGGAAAGCTCTGAAGAGTGGCCTTTCCTAAGTAAGCAGGAAGTGGCTCACCGCTGTCTCCTGACAACTTCACAGAGTTGGCCAAGGAAACCAGAACTGAGACAGGACAGGCCATTTGATGGGAACATAGTACGGCCCACCAGTCAGAGGACACACCTGATAGTCAGAGACCTACTTTGGGAAAGGAGGTGACTTTGTGGGTGTGAGTGTGTGTTTGTGATTTTGTCTCATGTTCTGAGAATAGGTAGGAAAGGCGGTTTGTTTGGTTTGGAATGGACGATTTCTAATAAGTGATTTGACAAGGTGAGTGTTTTTATGTCTGTGTATCCCACTGTGTCCATGGTTGTAGACATTAGAAAAGAGAATGCATCAAAGGATGTGTCCAGGCTAGTAGAAAGCTTACCAGAATTCTTTCTGCCCAATTTATGAAAGGAATGTGGCTTGCCTTATGGATGGGTAACACCTGCTATCTTCCTAAGTTCCTGTTTTCTTCCTGAATTCTGGCCACTCTCTAGAATAGGCTCATGATTTTGTGACCAAGATATGTACCACCTCCAAGCTCTGTGACATGGCCATGTACTGGATAGCTGAAGGGAATGGCGAGCATCTCAGAAAATTCAGATATCAGTGTGACCAGGAAAGTCTCAGTGGAGAAACACTGCTTTGGGCCGTTTGCTAACCTATTGTTCTGTTGCCCTGAATGTCAGGAAGGTCTTTGCCTCAGGCCACCCCTTTGTGAAGCCTGAAGAAAACAGCTTTCAAATGGAAATGAATGGGCATCACCTGTGGCTCTTTGCTTAATTGCTTTGGAAAGGGATGTGTCTGAATCAGCCTCTTGGCCCTGTGTGAGGTTGTGGCTTAGATTTTCAGCACCTGGTGGATGTAAAGAGAGATCCCATGTGTGCATCCAAAACCAAAATGGCCAAAAAGCAGTCCTTGTGGATGAAGTCTGTCGCCTTCCTCTTTAAAGTTCTTGAAATCCATCAAGTGAGAATAGGGATCCTTTGGGTCAAATGGGTTCTTCAAAGACCTGCAGAGGTGCTTGTGTTTTCTCATGACTGCAAATCACATAAAAATATATACCTGACACTCAGTTTTCCACAAATTGGAGAAGCATAGAAGTATTAACGTCTAGCATATTTGATCACTCCTGTTTCACATGAAGGGTGTCCAGACAACCCTGAATTTACTCCAATGAGGCGCAAGGGAGTTATTTTGGACACTCTCTTGGACTCCGCCACTCATGGAAACCTTCAGCCAGAGGTTGTGATTAGTGTCTATATGGAAGAAGATGAGGGCTATATGGGAGGGTTTTGATTTTAATTTTGGTCATTTGTGTCCGGTTGGAAGACATGACTGGGACCACCTGGGCTTGAACTCTGGTGTGATTCCCCTTAGAGACTGAATTCAGAGAAGTATTGCCATGAATTTTGTTGGGATTTTAGGAGTCCACCCATGAGAATCACCCTTGGAAACTGAGATCTAGGCCCAGGGTGGCTTCCCACAGAGCCCTGGGTATCTCAGCCAGGATATCACATGATTTAATTCTGAAAGACTTGGCAGCCATAGTTGAGAGTCACAACACCCATGGACGTCACATTGTAGACCTCAATAGGTCTGGTTTCATGTGACATTTTGGCCACTCTTTGGGAAGCCTTGCCTGTGAGAGTTCTACAGAGCATTCATTGAAATGAGCTTCCTCATCATTTAATGGTTCCTGAATGAATTGAAATCCACAGTGCCTGCAACGTCATCCTTGAAAAATGCCTAGATAAATACCATGACATTTTTGAAATTCCCATGACCAGGTGGCACTGGAGAAACTTTGGATGTCCTGTTGCTGATTGTAAATATGCAAGACAGGGCCTTGATTGAGTGGGTTTCATGAAAATGGTGTAGAACAGAGATGCCAGTATGTTGGAACCTGCTGAGTAGTGGGCCTAGAGCAGTGGTAGGCAGGTGTGTGATAAAAAATTTGTGGTGGGGCCATGTGGATCTGCCATTGGCTCCCAAATGGCTTGTGACTGACATGGTGCAGCCAGCAGACCCTACCATGTAAAGGCTTCTTGTTATATGGAGATGTTTCCGGGCAATGTTCAGAATCAGGTTGCTATGGACAAGGGGCCAAGCTATGTGGGATAGAAGCCTGGTTGGTGCATTCTCCTGCAGACCCTGACCAACCACACATGACAGAATTGCCTCCAGAACTGTGTCCCAGTTGAACTTCTTTTATTTCATGAAGCAAATGCCAAAGTCCCAGTGCAGCAGCAAGAATCACCACTAAAAGTGGAGGATGACCAAATGGCTTCCCAGTCCACATGGGAATACACTAAGCCCCCAGTGGCCACAGCTTACTTACAAAGAGAGAATTCAGCACTGCTGCCTCATGTTCATTGGAAAATAAGAAACCATGTCCTCCAGGTCACATAGATGCAGACACAGCTTTGATGGTCTCACTAGAAAGAAGCTAAAGCTCCTGACAACAACATATATTTCAAGAGCCCAAAGTCAGAGGCAGTTTCTCAAGAAGTATTTAGGCCAGCAGAGCTCCATGTTTATGGAGTGTTTACCCTGTCCCATACTTGGGAAACTCCTCTACCACTTCCAAGGTTGTAAACTCCTGAGCATATTATTCACAGATTTTATTACTCTTCTCCTCTAATTGTGTCTTACTTTGGGCAAAGGAAATGTCAAGGAATTGTTCTGGATGAGAGTGGGAAGATTTTGTTTAGCACATATTTGCATACACATTGGATCCATTTTTCTATTTTACATTTGAAATACTGAATCCCTGACACTAACACATACCCTACTAGATTCTGAAACTAATCCTAATATGATGGAGAAAAATAACTGAAACAGAAAAGAAATACAAGCAGTTCAGAGGAGGCATGTTGTATACTTGGACTTGCCTTTTGCATTATATAGGGTAGGAGTTATAAATCTGGTCAATTTTTTGTTGAAATAGTTTTCCATGTGCTTTTAAAGTTAACAAATATGTGAATTCCTGTCTCCCTTTCTCTGTTTTCTATTCAGCACATGTATTTTTATATGCACATATAGAATCCTACCTGGTATCACACGTACATTCTTGTGAGTTACATGACTTGGCAGATACAAAGTGAGAGATGAGATCACTCCTCCTAAACGCTGTTTGAACTGAAAATTCAACCTATGGGTGAGCTTCCTAGTTGAAAAAAGTTAAACATAAATCCATATCCAGTAAAATGAATATTTTTGGATATGTGGATGATATATATTTCACGGTGTAATTCGATGGCATATATATTGCTAATTTTTAAAATCTGTGTGTGGTTATATATAAATATATATATATATATATATATATATATATATATATATATATATATATATATTCTCTCCAGATATTTCAAAATATTTAATATATGTGTCTTATTATACACTCCCTAAATTCATTCATGATTATGTATGTGGATTTATAATCAACTTTTCACAAGATTATTCTCAGAAATATTCATTCACCTGATATACGTATTTTTTTCCTAGTGTTGAAAACTAACTTCAGTGAATGGTGCATATAAATCCTAATATTTCTACAGTAACTGATCCATTTTCACATCAATGCAAGTAGATTCCTATGGGACATGATAAGTATTTTGAAGTTCATTTTTATTCAACACTGGTACATTACTATTTCTTCAGTTTATGCACATTATAGGATATATATTTCATCCACAAGTTCACAAATTTATAGGCATTTATTTCACTTTCAATCACTTTCTGCTTCAGAAAACACGTGTTCTGCCATGTTTCAAACTGGTCTTTTCATGAGACTTCTTCCCAAACACATTATTTTTGATTTCCATAATCACTTTAGAAGCAAAACTCACACACTCTTCATGATAAACCATAACCCTAGGATTACAATTAGACGTATAACTAGTTGTAATGAATGATTATATATCAATATATGATTTCGTATATATTTTCAGATATCAATTCAATACATTATTTAAAGGGGAACCAGTTATATTATTTATTAACTGTATGGTCTATTCATGCATTATCTCTATATTCATAGACACAGGGTACACCTATTTTTACCCTCAATACTAATTTATCCGTTTTCAAAATATTCCTCAACAAATGGTGGAAGAAATACTCATGTCACCTGATCGATATATACATTTTATCACAGTAATATTCTGGACAAAAAAATCAAAGGTCACCCTTAAAGTTGTCCCAAAGCCTAAATGGAAAGTGAGCATGGATTACTAAAACCTTCCATGTCCAGGTGGCCTAATGCTCTCAAATGTCAATCTTATTGGTGACTATATTTTTGTTTCTTCCTAAGATTATATATTCAACCTCAAGCCTGTTGAAAATGTCTAATCCTATCACTCACTTTATACTTTGCCTGATTTAGTAATGTCTCTATTTATATCTATTTTCCTACATATTTTCCCCTGTTCATCATTGTTATTGACTCTTCACTTGTGCTGACATTTACATTCACTGTCTACTTGAAACCCTACTGCTTAAGAACTTTTGGTCTAAATCCTATTCTCACTCTTCTTTGTAAACCTACTGACTATCTTCCTAATCCTACCGACTATCCCTTTTTGAGTGGATGTTCTCTTCAACATTCAATCATCCAAGGTACAAGCTCCTATGCCATTGTATATAGATTTATCTGAGACATTTTTGCAGAAAATAATTCAAAGCTAAGTGTACCAATTAAGGGCCCAATGCCCTTCTGGACTTCATATCTTCCCTAGATTTCTGTTTTTATACTTATATTTCACCTATATATTCTTGTAAATATCATAGTTTCCCAATACCATTATTCGTCATGCAGAAGGATTCCTAACCCAAATTGAACATGTTACTAACCCAAACCATACACTGTTCTCTCAATCGAACTTTACAGAAGAGCAGGGACAGGGTTGCTCTTAAAATACAGGAATGTAGGGCATCTTCCACCTGTTGAGAACATCAAAGGTCCATGCAGAAATGATCTCTTGAGAAGATGTAGGCAGCTACGAAAGACCTGAGAGAGAAAAGTCATCTTCTATGGCAAACAACCTTGTCAGCATGAAGGGATGTGTATGAATCAGCCTCTCTCTTCTTAATGTAGAGAAGATGGACCAAACCAGTCCTAGGTGGAGAGCTGTTCCCGGGTGCCCATGGTTTATATACCATTCTAACTTGTGAAAGTGTCACAGGAAGTAGGGGCAGCCTCCATCTCATGAGACTCTTGAAAGCAACTGTTAGGACAAAGTGGTTGTCAAGGCAATGACCTCATTCAGTTCCTGAAGAAGTGATCTACCTCACTTCCTTGGTGATGGAACTCTCTTAACTTGGGATCCAGGAAGCCAGGCACCTGGAGCCAGTCCAGTCCCAGACCCAGTAGGCTCACTTTTTTGGATTTACCAAGGAGAGTGTCAGTCTTTCTTGGTACCTACAGATGTGAGGATGGCCAAATACCAGGAGAGCTCTGAATAGGGGCCTTTCCTGAGAAAGTAGGTAGTGGTTCACCGCAGGCTCCTGACCACTTCACAGAGTTGGCCAAGGAGACCAGATCTGAGATAGGACAGGCCATTTTGGGGATACATAGTATGGCCCACCACTCAGAGGAAACTCCGGATAGTCACAGAGTTATATGGGGGAAGGAGGTGTCTTTGTGGGTGTGGGTGTGATTTTGTGGTTTTGTCTCATGATCTGAGAATAGGTAGGAAAGACGGTTTGTTTGATTTGGAGTGGTCTTCTTCTAGTAAGTCGTTGGACAAGGCAAGTGTTTCTATGTCTGTGTATCCCACTGTGTCCGTGGTTGTAGACATTAGAAAATAGAATGCAACAATTGATATGTCCTGTATAGTAGAAAGATTCCCGGCATTCATCCTGCCCGATTTATGAATGGACTGCAGCTTGCCTTTTCCATGGGCAACACCTGCTATCTTCCTAAGTTCCTGTTTCTTCCAGAATTCTCACCACCCTCCAGAATAGTCTCATGGTTTTGGGTCCAAAATATGTACCACCTCCAAGCTCTGTGACATTGCCATGTCCTGGATAGCTGAAGGGAATGGCCAGCATCTCAGAAAACTCAGATATCAGTGTGACCAAGAAAGTCTCAGTGGAGAAACCATGCTTTCTGCCTTTTGCTTATCAATTGTTCTGTTGCCCTGAATGTCAGGAAGGTCTTTGCCTCAGGCCACCCCTTTGTGAAGCCTGAAGAAAACAGTTTTCAAATGCAAATGAATGGGCATCACCTGTGGCTCTTTGCTTAATTGCTTTGGAAAGGGATGTGTCTGAATCAGCCTCTTGGCCCTGTGTGAGGTTGTGGCTTAGATTCTCAGCACCTGATGGATGTAAAGAGAGATCCCATGTGTGCATCCAAAACCAAAATGGCCAAAAGAGCAATTATTGTGAATGAAGTCTCTCGCATTCATTTGTAAGGTTTCTGACCACCCTCAAGTGAGAATACGGATCCTTTGGGTCAAATGAGTTATGCACAGCCCTGCAGAGGCTAGCCCATAGTTTTTTGGGTTTTCTCATGGCTCCAAATCATATAAAGAATCTATAACTGACAGTCAGTAGGCCTCAAATTGGAGATGCAGAGCAGTATTAACAGCTGGCCTATCTGATCACTCCTGGTTCACCCGATGGGTGTCCAGGCCACCCTGACTTTAGGCAAATGAGGGGCAAGGAGCTTATTTTTGACACTGTCTTGGGCTGCACCCCTCATGAAAAACTCCAGCCAGAGGTTATGATAAGTGTCTATACGGAAGAAGATGAGAGCCATGTGGGAGTGTTTGGTATTAATTGTGGTCATTTGTTTGGCGGTTGGAAGAGATAACTGGATCCACCTGTGCTTGAACTCTGGCATGATTCCTCTTAGAGACTGAGTTCTGGAATTTACCTCAAAGAACTATTGCCATGAAATGTGTTGGGATTTTAGGAGGCCACGCATGACAATCGCCCTTGAAAACTGAGATCGAGGTCCAGGTTGTCTTTCCACAGTGCACTGGGAATCTCAGCCAGGATATCACATGATTTTATTCTGAAAGACTTGGCAGCCATAGTTGAGAGTCTAAACACACATGGAACTCATATTGTAGACCTCAATGATCCTGGCTTCATGTGACCTTTTGGCCACTCTCTGGGAAGCCTTGCCTGTGAAATTTCTCCAGAGATTTCATTTAAATGAGCTTCCTCACCACATAATGGTTCCTGCATTAATTGAAATGCACAGTGACTCCAACTTCATCCTTCAAAAATGGCTAAATAAATACCATCAAATTTCTGAAATTCCCATTACCAGGTGGCACTGGAGAACCTTTGGATATCCTGTTGCTGATCATGAGTGAAATAATTCCCCACGCAATGACACTTCACCGGGAGAATTCCAATTTTATTGCTAAAAGCTGTGTGCTTATATAGAACTAAGGGGAAGATGGTAGGGCTTAGATAAATGGCAGCAACCCGTTTATTGACAAGTTCTTTCAAATATCAGCTCCAGAGCCCAGGAATTAGTTCTCATTCGGGCTAAGGTTCCCCACAAGCAAGATTTGAAATTGGCACTGGCGGGAGAGTTCACAAGGGTGGGAACTTTTTGCGCCACTGCAGAAATGAAGAAGGTAGGAAGAAGAAGCCATGTTGGGGTTTTAATCTGGGGTATGGCTGCCATTTATTCTTTTCCCAACATTAAACCCTTTTTGTTTTCTTAGGAAGTGGGGTGTCGTTTATCAGATCCGTCTGCTTCCTGCTGTGTGTGGGTTGTGTGGGGCCTAGAAAGAGAAGTGGAGGAATTCTCAGGGGGCAGGTATGGGGATATCATGGCAGCCAGAAATAAAACCCAGTGGCTATAGACAGCTACTTTCATAGGGGTGAAGTCAATGAATGTTCCCTGAAGCCAAAGTTGTCAATGGCATGGAACCAGTCCTGGATGGAAGAGATTGTTGGTATCAGCCACTGGTCCTGTAACAGAGACTCTAGGAAATACTGGAAGCGTTGCCTGGACATGGCGTCACCAGCACCTGAAGAAGATCAGAGCGAATAAAAACAGAATGAAGATAAAAATTAAAGCAAATGTCAATTTTTGGCAGAAGTTCCATGTTGGGGGACTGACATAGAAGAGGCCAAGGGCCATGAGAAAGCTTAGAAGGTGGTAAAGACTCATGAATCCAGGATGGCAGATTAAGAGTTTCTCCGAGCTCGTTGTCTCCCACTGTCTGGTACCCATTGCATTCCATCGTGCCTGGTAGTGAGCTTCATCACTGAGTGAACTGTTCTCTTGGAGATGTTGGGGGTTCGTCGGTCATCAGAGGCTGGTAGTGCCTAAGCAAAAGCTGGTTGAAAGTTTGATTAGGAATTTTTTGCAGTTGGGTTTGAAGGCACTTCATTATGCAGGGCAAGAGAGCACAAAAAAGGAGCATCCCAATAAGGGGCCCCAAGATATGTAGTAAGTACATGGCAAGATAGGATTGGAAGAACCCCATTATGGGATTGGAGGAGGTAGGTTTGAGCAATTGGGTTGATAATTCCTGCAATTTAACAACATTTCCTTCTGTAGCTCAAGGAACAAATGGGTAAAGGATTCATTATTGGCAGGTGGAAACAGATGAAAGGAAATAAAGTATTGGTGGAATAACTTTCCCACAGTGGGATACGTGTCACATGTAGGGGTTGACCTTTTTAGAGAAATTGTAGGTTTTTGCTGGAATATTTCCTGCCGCTAATTGGACTGCTGCTAGAAGTGGACGACTAAGTGAAGCACAGAGAAAGCACTGAGAAGTAGGCACAGAAAGAGGGGTGGAGTTTAATAATCAAAAAGTTTGGTGTAGCAAATTGAGCCATGTGGGAGGGGTATCTGAGGGGGTTGAAGGCTCTGAATCCTCTTTGGATGAGCTATGGATATGATCTCGAAGTTTTGATTCTGACTCCTTAATGTGTTTGACTACCTGGATGGTTGCCTTAGGTGGCGTAATCAGGGTGCGGCCAATAGCCATCCATCCTGTGGGTCTCACTGAGGTTGTCCGAGCATAGACAGCAAACTCAACATAGCCCCAACGTTTGGCCTTGGGGTCAGGTTTATCTAAAGTATACCATCCATTGTTATTGGATGAAGAGCCTTTATGCCACTTTATGTAACTAGAAGTCCACCCTTCAGGGTAACCAAGTGAGTGGTAAGAATAGCTACCACGTTCATCATGGAACCTGCATGACCAATACGGGCACCCATTATATATTTCAGGCCACCAATGACAATAGTATTTTGTTTGATCAAAAAGGAAGCAAATGAAAGGCCAGTTCCAGCTACCAGGGACGAAGGTCCTTGAAGGTGACAATTTTAGGGAAATAGAGGTGCAGTTGTGGATGAAGCAAGTAGTTGCATCCACTGCACGGACCTTCTGCATGCCATGTTCTGAGTATTGTTCCCGAAGAGTGAATAAATGCATGGTAGGTGAGGAGGGTAAAGACCAGTCCTGACAGAGCACAGAAAATAAGCAGAGCACAAAAAACAAGCAGTTAGAGAAGACTAGGGTGTTGGGAGAGCTCATTGTGCCTTCTTTAAGAGGAATTGGGCTGCAAGGAAAACCGTGTGAGCCGCAACTTAAATGGGTGAGATGGGTGTGGAGAGCAGGAGTAAAGGGGAGGTTCAGGAGGTGATTCTTGGAGTTCCTCTGGGGTGGCCCTGTGGTCAGCAGGTGGGGCCTCCTGGTTATGTGGCTTCAACCTAGACATGTGAATCCAGGGAGTGAGACGGTTGTCTGGTAAGGAGAGTTTGGTGGCGGTGGGGGTACAGAGAATGACAGGATAGGGGCCTTCCCATTTTGGGTCAAGAGTCCCTTTCTCCTCTGGGGTATTATAATAGACTAGACTAACAGGTGTTACGGGAGGAGTGTTTGGAGAGGAGACTGGGTCCGGAAGAAGCCAGTCCTGATATTTCCAGAGTCCCGAGCGGAGATGGAGCAAGAGAGGCAAAGACAAATCTTGGGTGAGAGGTCCTTGTGAAATGACCATCCCAGGGGTTATAAGAGGTCTTCCATACATTATCTCAAAAGGAGACAGTAAAGATGGTTTCTTAGGGAGAGCTCTGATTCAAAGCAAAGCCAAGGGAAGGAGTTTGACCCAGTCTATGTTTAATTCCATTGTCAATTTGGTAAGGACTTCCTTTAGAGTACGATGTACCCTTTCCACTTTCCCTGAAGCCTGGGGGAAATATGGACAGTTGAAATGCCACTTGAAGGAGAGGGCTTGAGAGACCTTTTGTGTGATCCTAGAAGTAAACTCAGGGCCATTGTCATATTTTAGGGAAGTGGGCATACCAAACCTGGGGATGATGTCTGTCAGTAAGATTGAAGCTACAGTGGAAGCCTTTTTATTGGAAGTGGGAATTGCCTCAACCCAACCAGAGAAAGTGTCCACAAAGACAAGGAGGTATTTATTGTGCCATACTGTGGGCTTGTTGGTGAAGTCTACCTGCCAGTCAGCAGCGGGAATGTGTCCCCGGGCTTGGTGGGAAGGGAAAGGTTTGGGCCTTAAAGGAGTATGAGGGTTGGTCCGCTGACAGATCTGACAATTAGAGGCTATATTCTATAGCATGGCTTTTCAGAGGGGGTGAGGGAGAAGAAAGTCTGTAAAAAGAGGGTCAAAGACTGAGAATTGGAAAGGAATAGAGTATGAAGGAACTTGAAAAGATGCTTGTTCTTACTGAAAGAAGTAGGGGCTTCAGATGAGCTGTCTAATGTGGCCATTATATGTCCCCCATGGGGGCCATAATTGGAAGTGGTAGCAGCCATTCGTGCCGCCTGGTCAGCTTTGGCATTGCCCTCAGTGATAAGAGAGCCGTCCATCTGATGGGACCTACAATGGACAACACCCAACTGGGTGGGTAAGTGGGAGGCCTCTATCAGATTGGTTATAAGAGCTGAATTAGTGATCGCATTACCTTTGGTGGTAAGTAGGCCTCGCTTCTTTCAAATTGCAGCATGGGATAATAAGATATGGAAGACATATTTTGAATCAGTTTAGAGGGTGAGGGATTTGCCTTGTGCTAGAAGGCAGGCACGAGTGGATGCTATAAGTTCAGCCTGCTGGTCTGTAGTTCCTGAAGGCAAAACTTTGGCCTCTATAATCTCAGTGGCTGAAATACAGCGTATCCAGAGTAATGAGTTTTGTTCTGCCTAAAGGAACTGCTGTCAGTAAACCAGATAAGGTCAGGCTTGGTGAGTGGTCTCTCAGAAATGGAAGAATGACAGGGGAGGAAATCATCTAAGGTTTCCAAGAAATTATGAGTAGGTGTGTGAGACATGGGAGTCCTTGGGAGCAGTGAGGCAGGGTTCAGTGCAGAGCAGAGGAGGAAAATAATATTAGGGTTTTCCAGAAAGGAAGTGAGGAGTGACAGAACTCTGGATGTAGGGAGAGTTTGAAGGCTCTTTTAAGCTAAAAGATCCTTCAAGTGATGTGGGGAGTGGATAGTTCAAGGGGCCCCAAAAGTCAGCTTAGAGGCTTCTTTGTGTAAAATTTGTCCAGTAGCCAGAGCTCTTAAGCAAGGGGCCCACACACGGATGGTAGGTCTAGTTGCTTGGACAAATATGACACAGGTGCAAATGTAAGGCCCATAGTTTTGACCTAAGAGCCCAAGGGCTTGCCCCCCTTTTTCATGGACATATAGATGAAATGTTCTTAAAAGATCTGGAAGGTGAAGGGCAGGTGCCTTTAAAAGGAGTTGCTGAAGCCTGCGGAAGTGGTAGATGGGAGAGGAGGCAAGAGATTCACTAGGGGGTCCCTTTGCTAGGTCATACAGGGGTTTGGAGAGAAGAGAATAATTTGGGATCCAGGCCCTAAAATAACCTGCTAATCCTAGGAATGATAGTATTTTGGCTTTTGTATAGGGCACTGAAAGATCACAGAGGAGTTGCCTCCTATCCAGTGTTATTTCCTTTTTCCCGGGTGTAAGGCAAAAACCAAGATAGGTGACCGAAGACTGGGAAACCTGGGCCTTGTGGGGAGACTCCCTATATCCCTTGTCTTCTAGGAATTTAAGAAGCTGAGCGGTGTGGGATTGAGAGTGTTCCCAGAAGGACTACATAGAAGAAGGTCATAGACATATTGAAGGAGAGTAGAGTCAGGACAGGTCAGGTGAAAGTATGTGAGGTCCTGTTCAAGAAATTGTCGAAAGAGATGGGGCTATCCCTAAATCCCTGTGGGAGGACAGTCCAGGTAAGCTGATGAGAATGGCGGGTGTGAGAGTCAGTCCATGAAAAAGCAAAGATATCCTGAGATTCTGAGAACAAGGGAATAGAAAAGAATGCATCTTTTAAATCTAGGACTGAGAAGTGAGTAGTAGTGGCAGGGATCTGAGAGAGGAGGGTGTAAGGGTTGGGCACTAGCGGGTGGATGGGGTCCACAGAGGAGTTGATAAGGTGAAGTTCTTGAACCAGCCTGTAGGACACGTTAGGTTTCTTAACTGCCAGAATGGGTGTGTTGAAAGGAGAGTGTGTAGGCCTAAGATACCCCTTTCGTAATAAATCCTGGATGATGGGTTCTAATTCAAGGAGGGATGTGGTTGTGAGTGGATATTGTGGTTGACTAACATATCTTGAAGGGTCCCGTAAGACAATATGAATAGGACTGCATTTAGCCATAAAGGGTGTAATTGTGTCCCAAACCTTAGGGTTAAATGGTTTACATAGTCGTGGGAGAGTGCATGAAGGAGGTGTATCTGCCCCTAGGAATATCATGAGGAAATGAGAGATAGGAGAGGTGTGGGGTGATATGTGAATGGTGACTTTTAATAGTGAGAGTATGTCACTTCCCAGAAGGGGAATGGGGCAATGGCCCATAACGAGAAAGGAGTGAGTGAAGGACAAAAGGGATCCCTGCATATAACATGATGGGGGGGATTGAGGAAAAATCTTTTTACCTCCTACCCTGACAATAAGAGTTTTTGAGGGTGTTGTAGGACCCTAATACTCCCTCAAGATCAAAAAAGCGGCACCAGTATCCAAGAGGAAGTTAATGAAGCGTCCATTCACCAGGAAGGTGACTCTAGGCTCTTGATTCTTGATGGTAATAGTCTGGAGGGAAGGCCCAGGACTCCGTCAATTCTCCTCTGCCAAGCCCAGGTGAGGCTGGGGTTGCTGAGCGGCAGACCAACCTCCCTTCTGGGTTGTTGGGCAGTCTGCCCCCCAGTGTCCACTTTGATGGCATTTTGCGCAGGGGTTGTAGGGTGTCCTCGGCGAAGAACAATTCCTTGTCCAATGTCCCTCCTTACCACATTTGAAGCAAGCTCCGGGGGCTGTCATATTGGGACGGCGTGGTGATGGCCTTCTCTGAATGAGCTGGGCCAACATTTGGAATTTGGCATTTTCAGCCCTCTGCCTACGGCATTCACTTTCATCCTCTCTACCATGAAAAACCTTGAAAGTGACAGCGAGAATTTTGGTCTGAGGAGTAGCAGGGCCCTGTTCAAGCTTTTTAAGCTTGGCTTTAATGTACGGGTAGCTTTGGGCCAGAACATATGTCATTAAGACATGACGGCCATGAGGGGTTTCTGCATCGAGGTTTGTGTACTGTTGAAGGGACTTGGTTAGTCTATCCAGGAATTCTGAAGGTGTTTCCTCCTTCCTTTGAATGATCTCCTTCACCTTTTGAAAGTTAACAGCCTTGCGGGTGGCCTTTTGCAGGCCCGCCAAGAGGCAGGATATAAAAAGGTCACTAGACTGTAAGCCCATAGGGGATCCTGCTCTGGGACAGCATGAGGGCCTGTGGGTGGTTAGGATTGGTCCTATGATTTTCATCAGCATGGGCTTGGGCTAGCTCCCAGACCCATTGCCTTTCCTTGGGGAGAAGTTTATTGGCCAAGAGCATGTAGATGTCATGATGAGTGAGGCTATATGCTTGCAGTACCCATTGAAACTCCCGAATGTAAGTGGTGGGGTCAGTGGTGAAAGAGCCTAACTTCATCTCTAGCTGAGTAATGTCCGACATGGAGAAGGGCACGTGGACTCTGATGACACCCTCGGGACCAGCTACCTCACGAAGGGGTGCGATTGTCTTGGGGGTGGGAAGGAGTCCCTTAGACCTGGTAACAGGAGGACTGAAAAAGGCAGGCGGTGGACAGGAAGGAGAGGGAGGGGAAGGGAGTGTCTGTGTGGAAGAGGAGGAGGTGGAGCAGGCAGAAGAGGGGGCAAGGGAGGGGGATGAAATGGAAGGTTGAGGATCCGTGGAATTAGGCAGAGGAAGAGGAGGATTTTGCGGGAGAGAAGGGTCAGTTGGGGCTGAGGGATAAGGTGGGGGTTCATCTGCTGGGTCGAATGAGGAAGAATCTGTGAAGTCAGGAGTAGAACTAGGGGAAGAGAGGGGTTTGCAAGCAAGAAGGACCTGAGAGGGAGGGCAGGAGAAGCAGAGACAGGGTGCTGTGAGAGAAGGCTAAAACATTCAATACAGGGAATCTCACTCCACTTTTTCAGATGCTGGCAGTAATTAAAAAGGTCCAAGAGGAGGTTTGGATCTAAGGAGCCTTCTGGAGGCCAATGATTGCCATTATCCAGTGGATATGTAGGCCAATCTTGGGTACAGAATTTGATTAGAAGTTTGGGCTTGATGTCTGGTGTGAGAGAGAGTGTGGCCAGATTTTTTATTAAACTTTTGAGAGGTGAGGTTTCAGGTACAGATGAAGAGGTGCCCACAGTCACAGGGAGAGATGGAAGAGAGAGAGAGAGAGAGAGAGAGAGAGAGAGAGAGAGAGAGAGAGAGAGAGAGAATAAGTGTAAGCAAGAGAGACAAAGAGAAAACCTGGGCTGGAACGGACTCCGGGAAGCTCAGGGCGAATGGGGGTCAGGTGGGCATCCTCAAAATGACCAGCCGTCATTAGGAAATACAGAGGGCACTACCTGATCGTCACCAGTGAAGTGCGATGTGAGACCCAATGGGTTCGGAGCCACGGGCAACCTGACATCAGGAAAGTTTTCGAACGCAGCGGAAGAAGTAAGTAATGAAAACAGAACTCCGGCTCCGGCAGAATGCAGTTCCAGGACGGGAGTTCAGTTTTCCCCGAGCAGAGAGGCAGCTTCAGCCAGACACAGCAGGCCGCCAGGAAACAGCAACTCTAGCCAGCAGCGGCAGCAGCAGCAGAGGAGGAAAAACCTCAGAGCCTCTCATATAAACTCAGAAGCCTCACACCCCAAAGGGAAACGGATCACCAGAGGGTCCACTGCAACCAGTAAAGGTCTTAGTGGGAGGAATTCCCTCCCCTCTACCAGGCGTCTAGAGTGTGACAGATGATCATGGTCACAAAGCCAGCGGTAGCCCAAAGGGAGTTGGCGAGCCAGGGTCAGGGGAGGCTTACATACAACAAATCAGTGGTGAGTGCAGGAAGCCTGCTTCTGAAAAGAGCAGACCAGGGCCGAGTGTCACGGTGGAGTAGGGTACAGGGCTCTTGTTGGAAAGAGCTCACCCATAACCTCACACGGGGCACCAGAATGAAAGAACTCTCCACGCAAAGGCACTTCATCGGGAGAATTCCAATTTTATTGCAAAAAGCTGTGTGCCTATATAAAACTAAGGAGGAGATGGGAGGGCTTAGATAAATGGCAGGCAATCCGTTTTTTGGCAAGTTCTTTCAGATACCAGCTCCGGAGCCCAGGAATGAGTTCTTATTGGGGCTAAGGTTCCCGGCCAGCAAGATTTGAAATTGGCGCCAGCAGAAGAGTTCACACGGGCGGGAACATTTCACACCACTGCAGAAAAGAAGAAGGTAGGAAGAAGAAGTGCTTAGGCGCCATGTTGGGGTTTTTCTCTGGGGTATGGCTGCCGTTTATACTTTTCCCACTAATGAGTATACCAGACAGTGCCTTGATTGACTGGTTTTTATGAAAATGTTGTTTAACAGAGATGCCAGAAAGTTGGATCCTGCTGATTAGTGGGCCTAGAGCAATGGTGGGCATGTGTGTGATAAAACATCAGTGGTGGAACCATGTGGATCTGCCATTGGCTTCCAAATGGCTTGTGACTGACATGGTGAAGCCAGCAGACCCTTATATGTAAAGGCATCTTGTTACATGGAGAGGATTCAGGACATTGTTCAGAATCAGGTTGCTATGTTCAAGGGGGCAAGCTATGTGGGATAGAAGCATGGTTCTAGTATTCTCCTACAGACCCTGACCCACCACATGTTAAAGAAATCCCTCACACACTGTGTCCCCGTTGAACTCCTTGTATTTCGTGAAGCAAATACCAAATTCCCAGTGCAACACCAAGAAATACCACGAAAATAGACGATGACCATAAGGCTTCATAGTCCACACAGAGAGACATTTAGCCCCAAGGGGCCACAGTTTACCTTCAAAGGGAGAATTCAGCACTGGTGTCTCATGTACATTGGAAAATAAGAAACCATGTCCTCCAGGTCACATAGATGGAGACCCAGGTTTATGGTCTCGCTAGAAAGGAAGCTAAAGCACGTGACAACAACATATATTTCAAGTGCCCAACCTCACAGGCAGTATCTCAAGAAGTCTCTAGGACAACAGACCTCCATGTTTTTGAAGTGTTTACCCTGTCCCTTACTTTTGGAAACTCCTCTAACACTTCCAAGGTTGTGAACTCCTGATCGCATTCCATTCCAGATATGTATTCATGGATTTTCTAACTCTTCTCCTCTAATTGTGTCTTACATGGGGTGAAGGTGTTGTCAAGGTATTGTTGTGGATGAGAGTGGGAAGATTTTTGTGTAGCACATATTTGCATACACATTGGATTCATTTTCCAATTTTCCATTTCTAAATACTGAATCCCTGTCAGTAACCCATACCCTAATAGACTCTGACTACTAATCCTAATATGATGGAGACAAATAACCCAAACATAATATTAATACAAGCAGTTCAGAGGAGGCATGGTGTATAGTTGGTCTTGCCTTTTGCATGATATAGTGTAGGAGTTATAAATCTTGTCAATTGTTTGTTGAAATAGTACTCCATGTGTTTTTAAAGTTAACACATATGTGAATTTCTGTCTCCTTTTTTCTGTAGCCAATTCAGCACATGTATTTTTATATGCACATATAAAATTCTACCTGGTATCATACGTACATTTTTGTGAGGTGGCTAACTTGGCAGAAACAAAGTATGAGAAGAGATCACCCCTCCTAAACGCTTTTGGAACTGAAAATTCAAACTATGAGTGAGCTTTTTAGTTGAACAACATTATACATAAATCCATGTTCAGTAAAATTAATATTTTCGGATCGGTGGATGATATATATTTCACGATGAATTTTGATTGGCATATATATTGCTACTTTCTAATGTTTCTCTGTGAGATATATATATATATATATATATATATATATATATATTCTCTAGATTTTTCCAAATATAAAATATATGTGTCTTATTATACACTCCCTAAATAATTCACTCATGCTCATGTATGTGGTTTTATAATCAAATTTTCATACGATTATTTTCAGAAATATTCATCCACCTGAAATACATATTTGTTTTCTAGTACTCAAAACTCACTTCACTGACTGGTGCAAACAAATCCTTATATTTCTACAGTAACTGACCCAATTTAACATCAATGCAAGTAGATTCCAATGGGGCATGATGTGTATTTTGACATTCATTTTTATTTAACACTGGTACATTACTATTTCTTCAGTTTTTGTACATCATAGTATATACATTTCATCCACAAGTTCACAAATTTAAAGACATTTGAAACACATTCAATCATTTCCTGCTTCAGTACACATGTATTCCTCCTTGCTTTTGACTGGTCATTTCATGAGACTTCTTTCCAAACACATTATTTTCGATTTCCATAATCAATTTTGAAGCAAAACTCACACACACTTTATGATACACCTATTTGTGCCCCCAATACTAATTTATATCTCTTCTAAATATTGCTCCCAGAAATGGTGCAAGAAATACTCATGTCACCTGATCTACATATACATTTTATCACAGTAATATTCTGGCCACAAAATGCAAAGTCACACTTACAATTGTACCAAAGCATAAATGGAATGTGAGTCTGGATTATGAAAATCACCCATGTCCAGGTTGCCTAATGCTCTCAAATGTCAATCCTATTGGTGACTACATATTTGTTTCTTCCTAAGATTATGTATTCAACCTCAAGCCTGTTGAAAATGTCTAATCCTATCAATCACTTCATCATTTGCCTGATTTCCTAATGTCTCTAATGATATCTGCTTTCCTACATATTTTCCCCAGTTCATCATTTTGGCTGACTCTTCACATGTGCTGACATTTACATTTTCTGTCTACCTGAAACCCTATTGCTAAAGAACTTTTTGTCCAAATCCTATACTCACTCTTTTTTTCTAATCCTACCAACTATCTTCCTAATCCTACCAACTATCCTTTTTTGACTGGATGTTCTCTTCGACATTCAATTATCCAAGGTACAAGGTCCTATGCCATTATGTATAGATTTATCTGAGACACATGTGCACAACATAATTCAGATTGAAGTATCCCAATCAAGGATCCAATGCTCTTTTGGGCTTCAAATCTTACCTAGATTTGTGTTTTCATACATTTATTTCACCTCTATATATACTTATAAATATTGCAGGTTCCCAATACCATTATTCATGCAGCAGAATGATTCCTAACCCAAATAAACAATGTTATTAACCCTAACCATACTTTCTTTCCTCAATCTAACTTTACAGAAAAGCAAGGACAGAGTTGGTCTTATATAGAAATGTAAGAGATCTTCCACCTGCTGAGAACCTCAAAGGTCCATGCAGAAGTGAACCCTGGGAAAGATATAGAAAGCTATGAAGGACCTGAGAGAGCAAAAGTCATCTTTCATGACAAAAAAAAAAACAGGTCAGGATGAAGGGGTGTGTCTGAAGGAGTCTCTCTCTCCTTAATGTAGAGAAGATGGACCAAACCAGGCCTGTGTGGAGAGCTGTTCACGGGTGCCTATGTTTGATATACCATTCTTACTTGTGAAAGTGTCACAGGAAGTAGGGGCAGCCTCCATCTATTGGGACACTTGGAAGCAGCTGTTAGGACAAAGAGGTTGCCAAGGCAGTGACCTCATTCAGTTCCTGAAGGAAGTGACCTATATCACTTTCTTGGTGATGGAACTCTCTGAACTTGGGATCCAGGAAGCCAGGCCCCCAGAGGCATTCCCAGTCCCAGTCCCAGTGGCCACACTGTTTGGATTTACCAAGGACAGAATCGGTCTTTCTTGGTAACTACTGATGTGACGATGGCCAAATTCCAGGAGAGCTCTAAAGAGGGGCCTTTCCTGAGAAAGCAGGTATTGTCTCACCACTGGCACATGACAACTTCACAGTGTTGGCCAAGGAGACCAGATCAGACATAGGACAGCCCATTTTGGGGAAACATAGTATGGCCCATCAGTCAGAGGACACTCCGGATAGTCACAGACCTACTTGGGGGAAGGAGTTGACTTTGTGGGTGTGCGTGTGAGTTTGTGGTTTTGTCTCATGATCTGAGAATATGTAGGAAAGTCGGTTTGTTTGGTTTGGAGTGGACTGTTTCTAGTAAGTCTTTTGACAATGCGAGTGTTTCTATGTCTGTTTATCCCACTGTGTCCGTGGTTGTAGACATTAGAAAAGAGAATGCATCAATGGATGTGTCCTGTCTAGTAGAAAGCTTCACAGCATTCATCCTGCCCAATTTATGAATGGACTGTGGCTTGCCTAATGGATGGGCAACAACTACTATCTTCCTAAGTTTCTGTTTGTCTTCTTGAATTCTGGCCACTCTCCAGAATAGGTTCAGGGTTTTGTGTCCACGATATGTACCACCTCCAAGCTCTGTGACATGGCCATGTACTGGATAGCTGAAGGGAATGGGAGCATCTCAGAAAACTCAGATATCATTTGAGAAACCCTGCAATGGGCCATTTGCTTGCCTATTGTTCTGTTGCCCTGAATGTCAAAAAGGTCTTTGCCTCAGGCCACCCCTTTGTGAAGCCTGAAGGAAACGGTTTTCAATGGGAATTAATGGGCATCACCTGTTCCTCTTTGCTTAATTGCTTTGGAAAGGGATGTGTCTGCATCAGACTCTTGGCCATGTGTGAGGCTGTTGCATAGATTCTCAGCACCTGATGGATCTAAAGAAAGTTCCCATGTGTGCTTCCAAAACCAAAATGGCCAAAAAGCAGTCATTGTGGACGAAGTCTCTCCCCTTCCTCTGTAAGGTTCCTAACCTCCATCAAGTGAAAATAGGGATCCTTTGTGTCAAATGAGTTCTCAAAACCCTGCAGATGATAGCCCATATGTGCTTGGGTTTTCTCATGATTCCAATTCACATAAAGAGTCTATACCCGAGAGTCAGTAGGCCTCAAATTGGAGAAGCAGAGCAGTATTTATGGCAGGCCTATTTGATCACTCCTGGTTCTCAGGAAGGGTGTCCAGGCAACCCTGACTTTAGGCAAATTAGGGGCAAGGGAGGTTATTTTGTACACTGTCTTGGTCTGAGCCCGTCATGGAAACCTCCAGCCACAGGTTATGATGAGTATCTATATGGAAGAAGATGAGGGCCTTGTGGGAGTGTTTTGGTTTTAATTGTGGTCATTTGTGTAGTGCTTGGAAGTGATGACAGGTTCTACCTGGGCTTGAACTCTGGTGTGATTCCCCTTAGAGTCTGAGTTCTGGAACTGATCTCAGAGAAATTTTGCCATGAACTGTGTTCAGATTTTAGGAGGCCACACATGGGATTCCCCCTTGGAAACTGAGATCAAAAACGAGGGTGACTTTCCACAGAGCCTTGGAATCTCAGCTAAGATATCACATGATTTTATTCTGAAAGATTTGGCAGCCATCGTTGACAGTCAGAACACCCATGGACGTCACATTGAAGACCTCAATGGGCCTGGCTTCATGTGACCTTTTGACCACTCTATGGGATGACTTGCCTGTGAGAGTTCTCCAGAGATTTCATTGAAATGAGCTTCCTCACCATTTAATGGTTCCTGAATGAACTGAAACCCACAGTGCCTCCAACTTCATCCATGAAAAATGGCTAGATAAATACAATAAAATTTTTGAAATTCCCTTAATCAGGTGGCACTGGAGAACCTTTGGATGTCTTTTTCCTGATAATGAGTGTACAAGAGAATGCCATGATTGACGGGGTTTCATGAAAATGGTATAGAACAAAGATGCCAGTAAGTTGGACCCTGCTGAGTAGTGGGAATATTGCAGTGGTGGGCAGGTGTGTGATAATACATCTGTGGTGTGGCCATGAGGATTTTCCATTGCCTTCAAAATGGCTTGTGACTGATATGGTGCAGCCAGCAGACCCTTCTTGTTATATGGAGAGGTTTCCGGGCAAAGTTCAGAGTCAGATTTTTATGGACAAAGGGGCAAGCTTTGTGAGATAGAAGCCTGGTTGTTGCATTCTCCTGCAGACCCTGACCCACCACAAGTGACAGAACTCCCTCCAATACTGGGTCCCAGTTGAACTCGTTGTATTTCATGAAGCAAATACCAAACTCCCAGTGCAGCAGCAAGAAACACCACGAAAAGTGGAGGATGACCAAATGGCTTCACAGTTCACATGGGGAGACACTTAGCACCAAGTGGCCACAGTTTACCTACAAATAGAAAATTCAGCACTGCTGCCTCATGTTCATTAGAATACAAGAAACCATGTCCTCCAGGTCACGTAGATGCAGACCCAGCTTTTATGGTGTCACTAGAAAGGAAGCCAAATCTCCTTACAAAAACATATATTTCAAGTGCCCAACCTCAGAGGAAGTTTCTCAAGAAGTCTTTAGGCCGGCAGAGCTCCATGTTTTTGGAGTGTTTACCTGTTAGACCAGGACGCTAGAAAAGACCACTGACTCAAATTAAAATCAAATAAAATTAAGCTTATTATTTAACACCGGCCATGCTGCCTCTCCCTCCCAAAACGAAGGGAACAAGACAGCAACCCCAACTTTGCTACAGCCCAGCTTTATAGCCCAGAAAGTTACACAAAAGGGGGGTTACAGATAACAGAACTCTGATAAACATCACACTAAATGTAGTTTAAAATTTTTTTGCTGTCCCCACATCAGAATTCATGAGGACCATTAGAGCCTCAGAGAGGGTTGTTGTCTGGCCAGAGAAGGCAAATATTTATGATGTGTCACTAAAGTTTCAGAGAGGGCTGCTATCTGGTCAGAGAGCCGGGCATGAGTGAGTTCAAGGCGCGGGCAGGCATTCCACGCAGGTTCAGAATTTGAAGTAATTTATGGTAAAGCCAAAATTATCTTTTCATGGCTTTGTGGCATGATGGCTCCCAATTTTAATAAAAGATCAGGTTGGGTCTACAATTCCCCCGTTTTCTCTGTGTCCCTTTCAAATCTTTGATAGATTAGGGGAAGAGCACTGAGCAAATTTTAATTCCTCAGGTAAGAGTCTCCAAATTTTTAGAACTCACCCAAAACCGATCTCCCTGATTTTACCTGACTTAATTACTTATATTGATAGTCTATTTATCTTTCTCTCCATTGTTGTAAGAAGAGTGGCATCACTAATTTATTCTTCTTCTGTCCTGAGACAGGGTGACGTGAGTGGGCTCGGCGTGAGGGACATGAGTTGCCTATTAGAAGTCAGTTGAGAGACATGAGTTGCCTTTTAGAAGTCAGTTCGGTTTGAAGTCAGGTTGGTGAAGAACAGGTTATAAAGTCATCTGTGAATGGGTTCTTCTATGAGTGAAACAAAAACCATGAGTACTGAATAAATGCTGCAGCAGCTAGAACATGTCACTGTATAGAAATTCCCTCACCAGTCTTTAATATCCCCAGTTATCAGGACTGTCAACTTAATATTTAACTTTAAGTGTTACAGTTGGCCCTCCCAATAAGACACAGTTTAATAATTTAATGTCATCTGATCTTGTAAAATCCTTTTACAAGTATGACCTCTGCGTCTAATAGAGAAACCTTTAATTCTGTTACTCAGGGCTGGATAATCATACTAGCAAACACCAAGCCTACCTGTGTACGTTAGGAATATCTGTAGGTCTTAAACTGAAAACTTCTGCCTGTGGCAGCTCTTCTTGATAGTCTCTTTTTATAAGTATTAGGCATTCCTGTCTGAGAATCCTTCTTTGTAGCCTCCAGTCTTACTTATTTTGGGAGGATAAGATAAAGTGCATACCTTAAAATATTATTATTATTATTATTATTATTATTATTATTATTATTATTATTATTTAAAATGCCCAGGAATGGCTGTATTTTGGTCTTAACTGTCTTTGCTAAGTGTTTAAAATGAAGCAGTCAAACTGACTTTTGTTTCTATCTATTGTTAACAGTCAGCTGAACTTTTGTGGGAATCAATTCTGGGGAAACTTGAGAGGAGATTCTCAGTTCTGCTAGTGCCATTTGCGCTAGGTGGGTCCAGGTCTTGCTTGACCATTTGGCTTCCCTCAGAAGCATCAGTGATGTCTCCTTTCTCTGATGACTCTCCTCTTTGTAACAAATGCTCTGTTTGGCTTTCTGTTCTCCAGTGGTCTCATTAATCTCCCTGATCAGGAGGTTATGTGGCTCAGAGTTGCAAAGCTCTTTAGAGAAGTCCCCTGTTCCCTGGATTCAGACTGACTCAGAGGGCAAGAGCCAAATATTGGTTTTCTTGGCCCTTTTCATTTAACATTAATTTTAAATTCTAATCTTAAACATCCAGCAAATAAATTTTAACAGCCTTATATTAAGAGTACTGGGCTTTAATGTCTATAACTTTATAATTACCTTTTTATTAATTGTGATCTGTATTATTCTGTCTGTATTGTAGTTGATGACTTATTATCTTGAATAAACCCATGTTGTGTTCTTAAAGCAACACATTTGTAAAACACTAACAGGGAATCTTTAGATCACTTATAAGAAAATTTCAAACTAAAATTAACAAAAGTAAAAATACTTAGTTCGTGTAATATCTTCCCTGAATTTTTTGGCTGAGTTATACATTATATCCCCTGTTTGAGATCCTAGGAGTATTGACAATAAAAAAAAAAAACTTTTTATCATAACTTTAAAAAAATATTATCTGACCTACTGCTTCCATAGTCATTCTCACATGTAGTAAGATGGGACACACAGCCTTATCTCAGGTAAGGCAGGGCTCTTTATAAATCTTAAGTATTTTAGTTCTAAAGCTGATCTTTATTCTTAAATATCATTTGACAAAGTTTACATAAATTGTTTGAGGTCACATGAACATTAGCTAACACCATATGATATCAAATTTAAAACATGAATTAAAGAACGGCTGAAAGTTTTTAACCTTTACAAAGATTAGGCTCTCATTAACTTAAAAATACATTTAAATTGTTCCCCAATCTAAAAAGTAACATAAAAATTTACATATCTTATTGATAACAGGTAAATAAATCCACAACATATTTTTTACCACACAACTTCAGAGCACCAGCTTGATATAATGCTCTTTTAACGTTTCTAGCTTACAGATTGCATACCTGTAAGATATGAAAACATTAATAGCATAACAATTACATTTATATTTCTACATTAATCAAGTTTGGCTTTTAAAGAAATGGCAGTACAGTGCTCTAAAATAACAGTTCTTATTTAATCAGTTGTTTAATTTTTATGGTTGATTGCTCTAGAAAACATAAGTCTTAATTAACTCAATGTTATGGGTAAACTTATGTTTTAAGAAATTTTTGTCTCATTAACACATGACTGATTTTTACAATCTTATACAGAGTTTACTAAAAAAAAATACAGATCTTAGTAAATCAATCAGATATCTAACAAAAGTACTCATGAATGAGTAATTCCATATCAAATTTACTTTACTTATTTATCAAAAAGTTAGAGAAATGTATTGAACAGTGTAAACCATTTTTATGTTGAAGGAAAGGTACTAGAGCCAAGGCATATTAGACATTTTGTAGATGTTAATATTTTGTTAGATGTTTGAACACCTAGAAAACTTTGTAAGCTTAAATTTAAAGACATTTGTTTTTATCTCTTTATCCAATTTAAATGGAAACATTAAAATCACGTGAATTAAAGATCTTTGGATCCACTTTTTAAAATTTGTTTTTATGAGCGCTTTTTTTTTATGAGCGCTCCTTATATATGTTAATTTGTGTATCATATATATGATATACGGACATATGTATATATAGACACACAACACATAACAAAATTGTGCACACATAATAATAGTAAAGGTCGTGTAGCTTTTCGTAGGTGAAATCTTTATTGAAATGTTTCAAAAAGTCCACAGTTGGTCAAAGATAGAACTGATCAGGAAAACATTAACCTAGGTCTGTATGCTCAAAATCATGAGGTCAAAAAACATAAAGTATCTAAGAAAAAAATTAAGAGTCCTAGAAAAAATGACTTGCCAGTAATTAGTAAATACCATACAATTTACCTTTTTTTCCCTTAGACCTCAGATCAGTCTCCTACAAAGCTTGCAGGCTTCTTTCATTTGCATTTCAACATAAGTCATGGCTGAGGTCTGGAAGGAGCAGGAAAAACCTGCTATTCTGAACAGACATCTCAGGACTAAGGCATTTTAACCATAATTTTCAGGTTCGGATGTTGAAAATTATGATACAAGTTTAAGATACAATTCACAAAATTTTATATCTTTACATCTTGTTTTGTCAACAGACACCATACTATGATTTACTATCCATGTCCAAATAATGCACTGGTACACACAGTGACATTTTCCCAGGCTACCCAATTCAAAATTGGTGAAAAAAAAAAAAAAAAGACTGTATGATTGGGAAGTTTCTTGCCAACTTGGTAGTAGAGTTCTTCAGTTATCCATCCTAAGTATTTAAGTTCTCTGGCATGAATTATCTGAAATTATAAACTAAACAATTACCTAAACCCGACTTTTAACTGCAAGATTGTGCAATGCTTCAAAAACCAATTCAGATACCAGATTGTTAAAATAAAACATCATCATTTAGACACACATTCAGCTAAGATCATTCCCAAAAAAAAATTATAATATCAACACATTATTGCACATGCCTTAAAGGGCCAGAAACAAAGACACAATACAGACTGAAAGGAGGTCCAGACTATGGCTGTCAGACAGAACACTTTAAACCAGAGCAGATAAGAGAAAAATCTCCTACACCAGTGGGACCATAGATGTCCCCACAAGGGGACCAGATGTTTTCACAGAGGGGCAACCTGAAATGTAAAATAAAGTGTCTCCATGGTGACTTTACTGCATTTAGTTTCCCCTTTTTCTTTTTCGTTTTTTTTTTTTTTTTTTTAACAAGACAGAGGTGGCATAATCCTTACAGTGCAGGGAAGGAAGGAAGTAATTCCCTAAATCAACAGGGCTTTGGCAGCTGCTGGGAGTCCCTCAGTTTCTCCTTTTACATACAGGATTAGCTCCTCTGATTCAGTTCCACACCAAGCATGCTCTATCTCCTAACATTTCAGTAGATAGCTCTCACAAAGTTCCGGGGCGGAGGGGGGGGTACAAGATTTGTAATTAAAGTTTGGTTCCTCACCTTGAAGCCAATTAATACCAATTTAATAATGAGGACTGAGTTTTGAGAAAAAGAAAAAAGGAGGTTTATTGTTGGCTAACAAAGGAGAAACACAGGGGACTCTGCCAAAGTTGTGACTCTCTTTATCTGGAGGAACAAGGGGTTTTAAAGGAGTTTCACTTGTTAACCTGGGAGATACTCTGTTCTTAGGTCCCCAGCAGGCATTGGCCTCCGCAATGGGTGTACTCCAGGCAGCCAGCTAAGAGCTTCTATCATCCTGCTTAACAAAGGGGGGTAAAGTTTATCGCAGTTCCATAAAACACAGTCCAAAGGGGTGTCAGGCTTACTCTCTTTATTACCCATTTTTACGTCCAAAATCCTTAAGTTTTTACCACTGAAATCACACAACAAAACAAACAAAAACAAACAAACAATCAAAAAAATAGAACACAAAACAAAACACAAAAAACAGAAACTCGGCGCCTAAACAGAAAAACAGTGGAACAGTGCAACATCTTGCTAAAGCTCCAGGGTAGGAGCGCGTGCGTGCCCGTCGGCACCTCTCTACAGTTCCAGAGGAATTCCCTACAGAACAGAACAGAGGACAGAAAGATTCTCGTTACTGTCCTGGACAGAAGTATATGTGAGCCTCCCCGTGCCACATCTCTGTCATCAGAAGAGATCTCCCTTAACCGGATATCAGATGTTATAAAGGAGCCACTTACCTATGGAGGCCTCCTCCATCAGGTGCTTGCTAATAGGTTTAGTGCAGAGGTTCACTGCAGTGCTCCCTGGACTAAAGGCTCTCTTCCAAATATAAAGAAGATGGACCAAATCAGGCCTGTGTGGAGAGCAGTTCCTTGGTGCCTATGGTTGAGATACCATTCTAATTTGTGAAAGTGCCACAGAAAATAGGGTAAGCCTCCTTCTCATGGTACGCTTGAAAGCAACTGTTTGGATAAAGTGGTTGCCAAGGCAGTGACCTCATTCAGTTCCTGAAGGATGTGACCTCACCTCAATCCCTTGGTAATGAAACTCTCTGAACTTGGGATTCAGGAAGCCAGGCACACAGAGTCAGTCTCAGTCCCAGTCCCAGTGTCTCACTTGCTTCAATTTAGCAAGGACAGAGTCAGTCTTTCTTGGTACCTACTGATGTGAGGATGGCCAAATGCCAGGAGTTCTCTGAAGAGGGGCCTTTCCTGAAAAAAGCAGGTAGTGGCTCACAGCTGGCTCCTGAACACTTCACAAAGTTGGACAAGGAGACCAGATCTGAGACAGGACACGCCATATTGGGGGAACATAGTATGGCCCAGCAGTCAGAGGATACTCTGGAGAGTGAGAGACCTACTTGGGGAAGGAGGTGCCTTTGTGGGTGTGGATGTGTGTTTGTGGTTTTGTCTCATGTTCTGAGAATAGGCAGGAAAGTTGGTTTGTTTGGTTTGGAGTGAACTGCTTCTAGTAAGTTGTTTCACAAGGCGAGTGTTTCTATGTCTGTGTATCCCACTGTGTCCGTGCTTGTAGACATTAGAAAAGAGAATGCATCAATGGATGTTTCCTGTCAAGTAGAAAGCTTCCCAGCATTCATCCTGCCCAATTTATGAATGCACTAGGGCTTGCCTTATCGATGGGCAACACCTGCTATTTTCCTAAGTTCCTGTTTTCTTCCTGAAATCTAGCCAGAATAGGTTCATGCATTTGCGTTCACGATATGTACCACCTCCAAGCACTGTGACATGGACAGGTACTGAATAGCTGAAGAGAATGGCAAGCATCTCAGAAAAGTCAGATATCAGTGTGACCCGGAAAGTCTCAGTAGAGAAACCCTGCAAAGGGCCTTTGATTACCTATTGTTCTGTTGCCCTGAATGTCAGGAAGGTCTTTGCCTCAGGCCACGCTTTTGTGAAGCCTGAAGAACACAGTTTTCAAACGGAAATAAATGGGCATCACCTGTGGCTCTTTGCTTAAGTGAGTTGTAAAGGGATGTGTCTGAATCAGCCTCTTGAACCTGTGTGAGCCTGTGGCTTAGATTATCAGCACCTGATGGATCTAAAGAAAGATCCCATGTGTGGATCCAAAATCAAAATGGCCAAAAAATCAGTCATTGTTGATGAAGTCTCTCGCATTCCTCTGTAAGGTTCCTGACCTCCATCAAGTGAGAAAAGGGATCCATTGGGTCAATTGAGTTCTTCAAAGCCCTGCAGATGCTAGACCATAGGTTCTTGGGTTTTCTTATGAATCCAATTCAAATAAAGAATCTAAACCCCACAGTCAGTAGGCCTCAAATTGAAGAACAGAGCTGTATTAATGGCAGGCATATTTGATCACTCCTGGTTCACAGGAAGGGTGTCCAGGCCACTCTGACTTTTGGCAAATGAGGGGAAAGGGAGATTATTTGGGACACTGTCTTGTGCTGCGCCTCTCATGGAATCCTCCTGCCAGATGTTATGATGAGTGTCTATTTGGAAGAAGATGAGTGCTATTTGGGAGTGTTTTGGTTTTAATTGTGGTCATTTGTGTGGCGGTTGGTAGAGATAATTGGGTCCACCTTGTCTTGAACTTTGGTGTGATTCCCCTTAGAGACAGTGTTTTTGAACTGACCTCTGAGAAGGTACAAGGTCCTGTGTCATTGTATATCCATATTTCTAGGACATCTCTACGGAGCGTAATTCAAAGCTAAGTATACCAATCAAGGGCCAAATGAACTTCTGGGCTTCAAATCTTACCTAGATTTCTGTTTTCATACTTATATTGAAAGGTTAATTAAATAGGTACTTGTCACTTGCTGTTTTTCTGTATGCTTAATAAAACACTGTTGAAATCTTGAGAACTGTTTGCTATTCTTGTTCCCAGAATGTGCTGCCCCCAACTGCCAAACTGCAGAATGTACTCCATCAACCATTTGCACACAAACCGCCCACTCGCACTTACCCATCAATTAACTTCCCTCCCTGCCCTCTCCAAGGAAAATATATAAGCACTTCTTAAGCTGTTCTCAGGGCTCTCTGCTCTATTCAAGTGAGCTCTGAGCCCTTGCATGCCGGACTCCCAATAAACCCTTTTCTGTTGCATTAGACAGTCTCTTGGTGGTCTCTTCCACCGACGCTCACCCGACCTTTACTTCTGGTGGCCCCAGCGAGATCCGGCAGCTGCAGATGAAAGATCCCCAACGGGCTCCTCTGGGGGTAAATAAGGCCCCTCTTTCTGGTTTCAGGATTCAGGTTAGGGTTTGACAAAATGGCTATTGGTAAAGAGCGTGAGCTCTCTCCCCCGGTGGCTGACACACATGTCACAGAGCCACAGGCCATGTCCCTGGGGGATGGACTCGGGAAATCGAGGAACCATAGTCTCCTCGACTCAGTGATATTTTCTTTCAGATTCGGAATTGCCAGCCCATCAGGTTTTGCCGGCTACTCAGTCCTGGTCTCAGTATTGGACGTCCATTGCCTGTCTTTATTGTCTTGTCTTGTCTGTGTCGTTTGTTGTTGCTTTCACTGTCTGTGTATATTTCATTATGGAGAGAGCACTTCAATGCCTCTGTCCCTGACCCTTAATCACTGGACCAAAGTCTGCTTAAGGGCTAGAATCTTTCTTTTTCAGTAAAACACCAGACCTGGCAGATTCTGTGTCTCAGAATAACCCACCTTTGTAGTCAGATGGCCCCTAGAAAGATGTTTCTACTTCACACTAATTTGAAAAGTCTGAGATATTGTCTTTCAGCCGGGGCCACATAGCCATCCAGATCAATAGCCATATATCTTAACTTGTCAGGACCTCTGCAAATCTCCTCCTCCATGGGTGAAGCCTTTACTTGTCCCTGCACCCACTCCTACTCCTTCCCCTACGATTCTATCTCTCAAACTCTCTGCTCCTCAACCTCCACCCTCTGTTCTCCCTGAGTCTCAAGACTCTACTCGTCCTTATCCTCTGCCCTTGTCCCCCAACCCCCAAAACCCTGTAAGTAATTCCCCTGCTGCTTACTCAGCCTCTCCACCATTCGAGGAAGCCAGGATGGCCCAGCGCCCTCCAGATGACTGTCCAATGGCACACACATCCCCTCCTTCCCTGGAGGAAGCTGGCCCAGCTAAAAAAACTCAGAGAACTCCCCAACGTTTTCACACCTGCCTACTTGGGATGACTGCCAACAACTCATAGGGACTCTCTTCATGGCAGAGGAATGAGAGAAAAACCTTCTGGAAGCTAGAAAAAAATATCCTCAGACCTGATGGGCGACCAACACAACTTCCCAACATAATTAAAGCCGGCTTCCCCTTAAACCAACCCAACTGGGACCCCAACACCTTTGAAGATAGTGAGCATTTGTCCAATTATTGCCAGGCTCTAATAGCGGGTATCCAAGGGGCCGCTACGTGACCAACTAATTTGGCCATGGTAAGAGAAATTATTAAAAGGCCTGATGAATCTTCCTCTATGTTTCTAGAGAGAATTATGGAGGCATATAAGAGATATACTCCTTTCGATCCTCAGGCAGCAGATCAAAAGGCATCTGTCACGATGGCCTTAATTGGGGAAGCTGCCATGGATATTAAAAAAAAAAGTTAAAAGAGAGATTTAGTCAGAGAAGCCGAAAAAGTATACTATAAGAGAGAAACAGGGAAAAAGAAAGGGAGCAAAGGGAGGATGAGAGAAGCAAAAGAAAGACTAAGGCATTGACTAAGATCCTGGTCACAACAAGAAAGAGGCCAGAAATTAATACATAAGGTGACAGAAAGGGATACCTGGGCCCGTGCCAGAGGTCACCCCTGGCCTCAGATCAATGTGCCTACTGTAAAAAAAAAGGACACTGGGCCAACGAGTGCCCTATAAAGAGACAGACACGCCAGCCAGCCATTCTAACTCTGTAGGATGACTAAGAATGTTGGGGCTCAGATTCCTTCCCCTAGCTCAGGGTAACTTTTGAAGTGTAGGGGACCCCAGTAAACTTTGAAGTGAATACAGGAGCAGCATACTCAGCCCTTAAGGCCCCATTGGGCCGTCTATCAAATAAAAGGTCTGTAGTTCAAAGGGCTAATGGCAGTAAATATCGGGCTTAGACTACAAAGAGGACCATGGACCTGGGGAAAGGAAAAATCCATCACTCCTTGATAGTAATCCCAGAATCCCCGCACGCATTGATGGGCAAAGATCTGCTCACCAAGCTCTGGGCCAAAATAACTTTTAACCCTGAAGGCCCCCAAAAGAAATTTCTAAATCCTTCAGTAAAAACTCCTATAGTCACGGCTTTAACTATATTAGTAGAAGATAAACATCCACTCTTCACACCCCCCAAGACTGATCAAACAGGCAAGCTACCCCAGAAATGGATAACAGATTTCCCAGATGCCTGGGCAAAAACTGCTGTGTTAGGCCTGGCCATGAAACAACCTCCAATAACAGTGGAGTTAAAAACCTCAGCCTCCCCAATCAATGTCAAATAATATCTTCTAAGCATAAAAAGCTAAAGATGGGATAAGGCCCTATAGTCAGAAATATCTGGCCTTAGGGGTCTTAAGGCCCTGTCAATTGGCCTGGAACACTCCCCTGCTATTAGAAGAAAAAGCCAGGAACCGGGGACTATCAACCTGTTAAAGACCAAAGAGAGATCAACAACAGAGTGCAGGACATTCACCCCACGGTACCTAATCTGTTCAATCTGCTTAGCACTCTTAACCCTGAGCAGAAATGGTATACTGTTCTGGACTTAAAACAAGCTTTCTTTTGCTTGCCTCTGCATAAAGATAGTCAGTTGCTGTTTGCTTTTGGGTGGGTAGACCCAGAAACCGGAAAGTATAGTCAACTAACTTGGACTAGACTCCCAGAGGGGTTCAAAAACTCCCAAACTCTCTTTGATGAAGCCCTCCACAGAGATCTCAACAATTTCAGAACTACACACCCCGAAGTCACCCAGCTTCAATACATGGATCACCTGCTACTGGCATCCAACACCAAGGAAAACTGTGAACTGGGACCCAAGCACTATTATCCGAGCTTGCTCAACTGGGGTATAGAGATTCTGTCAAAATTGCCCAATTTGCCAGCAAGAAGTAATCTTCCTTGACTATTTCCTTAGGGGCGGTAAACGATGGCTCACTGAGCCCAGAAAACAAACCGTTGAACAGATACCAACCCCATCTTACAGCAGACAACTAAGAGAGTTTCTTGGGATTGCTGGGTTTTGCAGGTTATGGATAAATGGGTTTGCGTCCTTAGCTGCTCCTTTATACCCGCTGTTAAAGGGAGATTCCCAATTCCAATGGACCCCTGAGTACCAGGAAGTTTTAGATAACATCTAAAGACAATGACACTGAATGCCTCAACTTTACTGAGCTCAGCCTGCAATTACAGAAAGCCCTACACTAAGATAAAAATGTACGTCAACTCACTCACCTTGGTTCAAAGAAACTGCATGCATTCCTGTAGGATTAAGAACAGAGTTTTCCACTAACCGACTCACAGCGAAAGGAAATAACTGAACCGGTAACAAAAGCCTGTCGGGTCAGTCAATTGTTTAATGCTTACCCTTCCAAGTTTCTTAGAGGAAAGCACCTACGAGGAACCAGACCAGGACAATTCTGGGAAGTGGACATTACTGAAATTAAGCCAGCAAGTTATGGATTTAAATATCTCTTAGTCTTTTTAGATACATTTTCAGGATGGATTGAAGCCTTACACACACACACACACACAGAGAAAAAAAAAAAAAAACAACGGTGCAAATGGTTCTCAAGAAGATCCTGGAAGATATTTTTCCAAGATACGGTCTGTCTAAGGTAATAGGATCTGATAATGGACTTGTGTTCATGGCCCAGGTAAGTCAGGTGTGGATTAATTGTAAGTTACATTATGCTTATATACCCCAGAGCTCAGGAGAGGTAGAAAAAATAAATAGAACCATTAAAGAGACCTTAACGAAATTAAGCTTAGAGACCGGCATAAAAGATTGGACTATGCTCCTGCCTTATGCACTGTTTCATGCGAGAAATACTCCCTCTGTTTCTTAGTGTAACCTCACCCCCTATGAAATTCTCTATGATGCCCATCATCCAGTAAGGAACCTAATCCCCAACTCTAAGGCCTAACAATCCCTTCCACACCCCTTGCTTGACAGACTTAAAGCCATTGAAAGAACTCAGTGATAACTGTGGAAACAGCTGGCCACTGCCTACCAACCTGGGGACGAGGGGATTCCACATCAATATCAAGTAAGAGACTTCGTCTACATAAGACAACATCAGGTGTTATCCCTAGAACCCCGCTGGAAAGGAACATACCAGGTGCTACTTATAACACCTACAGTGGTAAAGGTATACAGAATCACTTCCTGGATCCATGCCTCTCATCTAAAGCCTTCGCTGTGTCCAGACTCTGGTTGGAAACTGGAAAAGACTGGTAACCATTTCAAATTGCGTATTCGCTATGTGGACAAGACTATAGACTCTCTCCTTGGCCACCAGTACGCCTAACCCTCATCAGCCTGTTCAGCAGTGAAGGCTGATCTCAAATCCTACTAGACAAGAAGTATGGTATATCTCGCATACAGCCCCCTTAGGGACCTGGTGGCTATCTCTCCACCCAGACATTTTTCAGCTTGGTATAGGTCTTTCCTATTGAGATAACCCTGATGAAGAGGATCACACTAAAGTTTCATTAAATCCCTTCCGTTCCATAGATAATTGAAACAAACATTATGGATGCACGGAAACGTGAGCTAGATTCAGGTTGGCTAGCCTAGATTACTATGTATGCCCGGCGGACTATCAAAGCCACAAACAGCCATGGCTGTGTGGGGGAAAAGCCAACTTCTTGTGTAACTCATGGGGATGTGAGCATACAGGGGCTGCCTGGTGGAACCCAAACTCCTCATCAAATTCAGTACACACCATTGGCCATATTACCAATTAGACAACCAAAAACTATGGCCCCCAGAGGGTTCTCTAGATCCTCAAATTCTGCGTGACATTTTTAACTTCGGCAAGTGCTCAAAAGGGGAAAATTCCCCTATGTGGAATCCTTTTCCCTCCTTCACTCACATCCTGTACTATGCTTCTCCAATAGTTCCTCACCCTCAGCCTTCTGCTATAGACTCTCTGCTGTCACTCCCACCTCAGCAACCTGATTTCTCCCCTCCAATTACTAGATCAAAAACCCAAACCTCCGCCAGTTCTCAGACCATTGCCCCCTTGCTGAGGTAGCAGGTACCGAGGTACCCCTCCAATCACTCACTCCTCTCTTTTTCTGTCTGTGCCTGCACTAGGTCCCACCAAGTCCTCTAAGAAGCTAAACCAAAGCTCAAACCAGCTTAGAAGAGCCCTCAGACCCCTATCCAAGATGTAATAAAAATGGCCTTTAAAGTTGCTTTGTCATCACTGAAAACAGGTTTCTAAGAATTTAAAGTCCCTCACAGGCTTTTTGGAATACTCACTCCCATCTTCACCTCTGCTCTACCTGTTCTACTGCTCAAGTTTTGTTCTAGGAAAATCCCAAACCCCTTTTCCATTATTCTTTTACATCTCATCTTCCTCATTCTCAGATCCACGGAGCTGCTCTCAGTCTCGCTTTCCCCATCTTTCCCCTCTGTACCAGGTCCATAGATATGTCTTCAATAACTTTCTCCAGAAGTCTTCACCGAGGCTTACATTAGGTCTTTCAGCAAAGGAGTCCCTCTGAAAGAGTTCAATGTAGATAAACTTCCACTTTTCATGTTGCCCTGTTCTACTTGGCCACTGGCTGGAAAAATCACCACACCTAAGCTTGACACCGCCTTACTAGGTTTTCACAAAATATGTGAACAAAACCTCTGGCCTTGAGCTGGGGCTTCACAGAGATGACTACATTTCTAAGATAAAAAAGTTACCAACTGGGCTTCATGGTGACAGCTGGCAGGGAGAAAAAAAAGAGACAAGAAAGCTCTCCCTATCCAAGGTATCCTTGAAAAGTTAACTTGCCCATAACAGAGGAACAAAAACAGAAACAAAAACTGACTTTTGTGAATTTCTACAGACTGTGAACTTCTGATCCACTTCCCTTCCATGTTGGGTACAAATTCTAAAACTACCGAAACTTGGGGTTCAGGTGATTAATTGATTACAACAGAAGCAATGCCCTCTATATCCGGATGCAACCAAATAAGGCTGTTTTCCTGTGTTTGGTGCTATCTTAAGTCCCTTTCCTTGTCTGTACCTACCACAGTATAATTCTATACACTTTAACATTATTTATGTTTTCATAAAATGGTCAATATATGTGATTAATTATGTAATGTTGCAGATGTTTTCCAGAGTTCTCTATCATGACGTAGGTTCATTTAAACATCAAATAGGGGGGCATACAACCCGGTTCCACCGGGAACCTGTATCCCTCACTTTAGACATCCTATTAGAAATAATAGTTGCTGAAGGGGTGGGCTAGTCCATGAGACACAACAAAGACACAATTAGAAGCAGAAATAGGGCAAAGCTTAAAGACATTAAAAACCGACATCACAACTTTACAGGAATTTTAACCTCTCTCTTTCTGAAGTTGTTTTACAAAGCAGGCGAGTGTTGGACCTCCTCTTCATGAGAGAAAGGTGCCTTTTTGCTTGTATTGAAGGAAGAATGTTGTTTTTATGCCGACAATACTGGAGTTGTAAAAGAATCTATGAGTAAATTAAGAAAACGACTTGAAGAGCGTCAAAGAGAGACAGAGGCCCCAAAAGTGAGGTTTGAGTCTTGGTTCACATAGTGACCTGATTAACTACACTTTTATCTGCCATGGCCGGTCCATTATAAATCCTCATATTATTGCTAACTGTAGGACCCTGTTTGCTCAACCATGTATTTTCCTTTCTAAACCAAACTGAACCTGTTATTAATCCTAACCATACACTGTTCTCTCAATCTAATTTTACAGAAGAGCAGGGACAGAATTGGTATTAAAATACAGGAATATAGAGGATCTTCCACCTGCTGAAAACCTCAAAGGTCTACGCAGAAATGATCCCTGGAGAAGATGTAGGCAAGTATGAAGGACCTGAGAGAGCAAAATCTTCCATGGCAAACAACCTGCTCAGGATGAAGGGATGTGTCTGAATCAGCCACTCTCTTCTTAATGAAGAGAATATGGACCAAAGCAGGCATGTGTTGAGAGCTGTTCCTGCATGCCTATGGTTGACATACCTCTCTGCCCTGTGAAAGTGTCACAGAAAGTAGTAGAAGCCTCCTTCTCATGGGAACCTTGGAAGCAACTGTTAGGACAAAGTTGTTGCTAAGGCAGTGACCTCATTCAGTTCCAAAAGGAAGTGACCTCACCTAACTTCCTTGGTGATGGAACTCTCTGAACTTGGAATCCAGGAAGACAGGCACCCAGAGCCAGTCCCAGTCCCAGTACCAGTGGTCAAACTTATTTTGATTTACCAAGGACAGACTCAGTCTTTCTTGGGACCTACTGATGTAAGGATGGCCAAATGCAAGGAAAGCTATGAAGAGGGGCCTTTCCTGAGAAAGCAGGTAGTGGCTCACCGCTGGCTCCTGACAACTTCACAGAGTTGGCCAAAAAGACCAGATTTGAGACAGAAACGGCTATTTCCAGGGAACATAGTAAGGCCCACCAGTCAGAGGACACTCCGGATAGTCACAGACCTACTTGGGGGAAGGAGGTGCCTTTGTGGTGTGGGTGTGGGTTTGTGGTTTTGTCTCATGTTCTGAGAATAGGTATGAAAGGCGGTTTGTTTTGTTTGGAGTGAACTGTTTCTAGTAAGTCGTTCGACAAGGCGAGAATTTCTATGTCTGTGTATCCCACTGTGTCCGTGGTTGTAGACATTAGAAAAGAGAATGCATCAATGAATATGTCCTGTCTAGTAGAAAGCTTCACAGCATTCATCCTGCCCTATTTATGAATGGACTGCAGCTTGCCTTATTGATGTGCAACACCTGCTATCTTTCTTAGTTTCTGTTTTATTCCTGAATTCTGGCCACTCTCCAGAATAGGTTCATGGTTTTCTGTTTAAGATATGTACAACCTCGAAGCTCTGTGACATGACCACGTACTGTATAGCTGAAGGGAAAGGTGAGCATCTCAGAAAACTCAGATATCAGTGTGACCAGGAAAGTCTCAGTGGAGAAACCCTGCTTGGGGCCTTTTGTTTACCTATTCTTCTGTTGCCCTGAATGTCAGGAAGGTCTTTTCCTCAGTCCACCACTTTGTGAAGCCTGAAGAAAACAGTTTTCAAATGGAAATGAATGGGCATTACCTGTGGCTCTTTGCTTAATTGCTTTGGAAAGGATGTGTCTGAATCAACCTATTTACCCTGTGTGAGGCTGTGGCTTAGATTCTCAGCTCCTGATGGATCTAAAGAAAGATCCCATGTGTACATCCAAAACCAAAATGGCCAAAAGAGCAGTCCTTGTGGATGAAGTCTCTTGCCTTCCTCTGTAACTTTCCTGACCTCCATCAAGTCAGATTAGGGATCCTTTGGGTCAAATGAGTTCCTCAAAGCCCTGCAGAGACTAGCCCATAGTTGCTCGGGTTTTCTCAAGACTCCAATTCACATAAAGAATCCAAACCCCACAGTCATTTGGCCTCAAATTGAAGAAGCGGAGCAGTATTAACGGGAGGCCTATTTAATCTCTTGTGGTTCACAAGAAGGGTGTCCAGGCCCCTCTGAATTTAGGCAAATTAGGTGCAAGAGAGCTTATTTTGGACACGGTGTTGGGCTGTGCCCCTCATGGAAAACTCCAGCCATAGGTTATTGTGAGTGTCTATATGGAAGAAGATGAGCGCCACATTGGAGTGTTTTGGTTTCAATTGTGGTCATTTGGGTGGCAGTTGGAAGAGATGACTTGGTCCACATGTTCTTGAACTCTGGTGTGATTCCCTTAGAGTCCGAGTTCTAGAACTGACCTCAGAGAAGTATTGCCATGTATAGTGTTGAGATTTTCAGAAGCCAGGCATGAGCGTCGCCCTTGGAAACTGAGTTCTAGGCCCAGGTTGGCTTTCCACAGAGCACTGAGCCTCTCAGCCAGGATACCACAAATTTTATTCTGAAAGACTTGGCACCCATAGTTGAGAGTCAAAACTCATATGGACCTCACATTGTAGATCTAAATGTGCATAACATCATATGATCTTTTGGCCACTCTTTGGGAAGCCTTACCTGTGAATGTTCTCCAGAGATTTCATTGAAATGAGCTTCCTAACCATTTAATGGTTCCTGAAAGAATTGAAACTCACAGTGCCTCCAAATTCATCCTTGAAAAATGGCTAGATAAATACCATGAAATTTTTGAATTTCCCATCACCAGGTGGCACTGGAAAACCTTTTGATGTCTTGTTGCTGATAATGAATATACCAGACAGTGCCTTGATTGACTGGGTTTCATGTAAATGGTGTAGAACAGAGATGCCAGTAAGTTGGACTCTGTTGAGTAGTAGGTTAGAGCAGTGGTGGGCAGGTATGTGATAAAACATCTGTGGTGGGGCCATGTGGATCTTCCATTGGCTTCCAAATGGCTTGTGACTGACATGGTGCAGCCAGCAGAACCTTCCATGTAAAGGCAAGTTGTTATATGGAGAGGTTTCAGGACATTGTTCAGAATCAGGTTGCTATGGTCAAGGGGGCAAGATATGTGGGATAGGATCCTGGTTCTTGTATCCTCCTGCATAACCTGACCCACCATACATGACAGAACTTCCTCTTGCACTGTGACCCAGTTGAACTCCTTGTATTTCTTGAAGCAAATACCAAACTCCCAGTGCAGCAGGAATAAACACCACGAAAATGGAAGATGACCATATGCCTTCACAGTGCACACCAGCACACATTTAGCCCCCAGTGGCCACAGTTTACCTAAAAAGAGAATTCAGCACTGCTGCCTCATGTACATTGGGAAATAAGAAACCATGTCCTCCAGGTCTCATAGATGCAGACCAAGCTTTTATGGTCTCCCTAGAAAGGAAGCTAAAGCTCTTGACAACAACATATTTTTCAAGTGCCCAACCTCACAGGCAGTTTCTCAAGAAGTCTCTAGGCCAGCAGACCTCCATGTTTGTGGAGTTTTTACCTTGTCCCATACTTTTGGATACTACTCTACCACTTCCAAGGTTGCGAGCTCCTGAGCATATTCCATTCCACATATTTATTCACAGATTTTCTAAATCTTCTCCTCTAATTGTGTCTTTCTTGGGGTGAAAAGATTGTCAAGGCATTGTTCTGGTTGAGAGTGGGAATAATTTTGTGTAGCACATATTTACATACACATTGGATTCATTGTTCAATTTTCCATTCGAAGTACTGAATCCTTGACACTAACCCATACCCTACTAGACTCTGACTACTAATTCTAATATGATGGAGAAAAATAACCCAAACAGAATAGAAATACTAGCACTTCAGAGGAGGCATGGTGGATAGTTGGTCTTGCCTTTTGCATGATATAGGGTAGGAGTTATAAATCTTGTCAATTTTTTGTTGAAATAGTTCTGCATGTGTTTTTAAAGTTAACACATATGTGAATTCCTGTCTCCATTTTTCTGTAGCCTATTCAGCACATATATTTTTATACGCACATATAGAATCCTACCTGGTATCCCAGGTATATTCTTGAGAGGTGGCTAACTTGGCAGATACAAAGTGTGAGAAGAGATCTCTCCTCATTAATGCTTTTGGAACTGAAAATTCAGACTATGAGTGAGCTTCTTAGTTGAAAGACATTATACATAAATCCATGTTCAGTAAAATTAATATTTTTGGATCTGTGGATGATATATATTTCACAATGAATTTTAATTGGCATATATATTGCTACTTTTTAATGTCTCTGTGTGTGTTTTTTGTGTATGTGTATATATATATATATATACTCTCTAGATTTTTCAAAATATAAAATATATGTGTTCTATTATACACTCCCTAAATTCATTCTTGTTCATGTATGTGGTTTTATATTAAACTTTTCCTAAGATAATATTAAAAATATTCATCCACCTGAAATACATATTTGTTTTCTAGTACTAAAAAGTTACTTCAGTGAATGGTGCAAACAAATCCTTATATTTTTACAGTAGCTGACCCACTTTAACATCAATGCAAGTAGATTCCTATGGGACATGATGTGTTTTTTGACGTTCATTTTTATTAAACACTGGTACATTACTATTTCTGCAGTTTTTGTACATCATAGAATATATATTTCATGCACAAGTTCACAAATTTAAAGAAATTTGTAACACATTCAATCACTTCCTGCTTCAGAACATATGTATTCCTCCTTGTTTTTGACTGGTCATTTCATGAGACTTCTTTCCAAACACATTATTTTCGATTTCCATAATCAATTTTGAAGCAAAATTCACACACTCTTTATGATAAACCACAACCATAATATTACCATTAGATGTATTACTGGTTGGAATGAATGTATATATATCAATATATGATTCCTGTGTATTTTCAGATATCAATTGAATCCATTATTTAAAGTTGGAACAAGTTATATTATTTATTTGCAGTATGGTCTATTCATGCATTATCTCTATATTCATACATACATGGTACACCTATATGTACCCCCAATACTAATTTATACCCCTTCAAAATATTGCTCCAAGAAATGGTGCAAGAAATACTCATGTCACCTGATCTACATATACGTTTTATCACAGTAATATTCTGGCCACAAAATGCAAAGTCACACTTATGATTGTACCAAAGCCTAAATGGAATGTGAGTATGGATTATGAAAATCACCCATGTCCACGTTGCCTAATGCTCTCAAATGTCAATCCTATTGGTGACTACATATTTGTTACTTCCTAAGATTATATATTCAATCTCAAGCCTGTTGAAAATGTCTATTGCTATCACTCACTTTATACTTTGCCTGATTTCCTAATGTCTCTATTTATATCTGCTTTCCTACATATTTTCCCCAGTTCATCACTGTGACTGACTCTTCACATGTGCTAACATTTACATTTTCTGTCTACCTGAAAACCTATTGCTAAAGAACTATTTGTCCAAATGCTATACTCACACTTTTTTCTAATCCTACCAACTATCTTCCTAATTCTACCAACTCTCCCTCTTTGAATGGTTGTTCTCCTCAACATTCAACCATCCAAGGTATCAGGTCCTATGCCATTGTGTATAGATTTATCTGAGACATCTGTTGAGAACATAATTAAAAGCTAAGTATCCCAATCAAGGACCTAATGCCCTTCTGGGCTTCAAATCTTACCGAGATTTCTGTTTTCATTCATATATTTCACCTATATAATCTTATAAATATCGCAGGTTCCCAATACCATTATTCATCCAGCAGAATGATCCTAACCCAAATCAAACATGTTATTAACCATAACCATACACTGTTCCCTCAATCTAACTTTACAGAAGAGCAGGGACAGAGTTGGTCTTACAATACAGGAATGTAGGAGATCTTCAGCCTGCGGAGAACCTCAAAGGTCCATGCAGAAATGATCCCTAAAGAAGATGTAGGCAGCTATGAAGGACCTGAGAGTGCAAAAGTCATCTTTCATGACGATAAAAAAAACAGGTCAGCATGAAGGGGATGTGTCTGAAGCAGTCTCTCTCTTCTTAATGTAGAGAAGATAGACCAAACCAGGCTTGTGTGGAGAGCTGTTCCCGGGTGCCTATGGTTGATATTCCATTCTAGCTTGTGAAAGTGTCATAGGAAGTAGGGGCAGGATCCATCTCAGGGACCCTTGAAAGCAACTGTTAAGACAAAGTGGTTGCCAAGGCAGTGACCTCATTCAGTTCTAGACGAAGTGACCTATGTCACTTTCTTGTTGATGGAACACTCTGAACTTGGGATCCAGGAAGCCAGGCACCCTGAGGCAGTCCCAGTCCAAGTCCCAGTGGTCTCAAATGTTTGGATTTAAGAAGGACAGAGTCAGTCTTTCTTGGCATCTACTAAATTGAAGATGGACAAATGCCAGGAAAGCTCTGAAGAGGGACTTTACCTGAGAAAACAGGCAGTGGCTCACCGCTGGCTCCTGACAACATCAGAGTTTTGGCCAAGGAGACCAGATCTGACATAGGACAGCCCATTTTGGGGGAACATAGTATGGCACACCAGTCAGAGGACGCTCCGGATAGTCACAGACCTATTTGGGGAAAGAAGGTGCCTTTGTGGGTGTGTGTGTGTGTGTGTTTGTGATTTTGTCTCATGTTTTGAGAATATGTAGGAAAGTCGGTTTGTTTGGTTTGGAGTGGACTGTTTCTAGTAAGTCCTTTGAGAAGGCTAGTGTTTCTATGTCTGGGTATCCCACTGTGTCGGTAGTTGTAGACAATAGAAAAAAGAATGCATCAATAGATGTGTCTTGTATAGTAGAAATCTTCGCAGAATTCATTCTGTCCAATTTATGAATGGACTGCAGGTTACCTTATGGATGGGCAACACCTACTACCTTCCTACGTTCCTGATTTCTTCCTGAATTCTGGCCACTCTCCCATTGGCTCATGGTTTTGTGTTCAAGATATGTATCTCCTCCACAATCTGGGACATGGCCATGTACTGGATAGCTGAAGAGAATGGTGAATATCTCAGAAAACTCAGATATCAGTGTGACCAGGAAAGACTCAGTGGAGAAAATCTGCTTTGGGATTTTGCTTACCTATTGTTCTGTTGCCCTGAATGTAAGGAAGGTCTTTGCCTAAGGCCACACATTTCCAAAGCCTGAAAAAAAAAACAGTTTTCAAATGGAAATAAATGGGCATGACCTGTGGCTCCTGGCTTAATTGCTTTGCAATGGGATATGTCTGAATCAGCCTCTTAGTGCAGTTTGAGATTATCGCTTAGATTCTCAGCACCTGATGGATCTAAAGAAAGATCCCATGTGTACATCCAAATCCAAAATGGCCAAAAGAGAAGTCATTGTGATGAAGTCTCTTGCCTTCCTCTGTAAGGTTCCTGATCTCCATCAAGTGAGAAGAGGGATCTTTGGGTCAACTGAGTTCTTCAAGCCCTGCAGAGGCTAGCCCATAGGTGCTTGGGTTTTCTCATGACTGCAAATCACATAAAGAAACTATACCCGACAGTCAGTATGCCTCAAATTGGAAAAGCGGAACAGTATTAATGGCAGGCCTCTTTGATCAGTCCTGATTCACAGGAACGTTGTCCAGGAAACACTGACTTTAGACAAATGAAGGGCAAGGGAGCTTATTTTGACATTGTCTTGGGCTGTGTGCCTCATAAAAACTTCCAGCCAAGGTTATGATGAGTGTCTATATGGAAGAAAATGAGGGCCATGTGGGAGTGTTTTGGTTTTAATTCTGGTAATTGGTGTGGCGGTTGGAAGAGATGACTGGGTCAACTGGGCTTGAACTCTGGTGTGTTTCCACGTAGAGACTGAGTTCTGAAGCTGATCTCAGAGAAGTATTGCCATGAATTGTGTTGGGATTTTAGGAAGCCATGCATGAGAGTTGCCGTTGGAACCTGAGATCTAGGACCAGGGTGGCTTTCCACAAAGAACTGGGAATCTCAGCCTGGATATCACATGATTTTATTCTGAAAGACTTGGCAGCCATAGTTGAGAGTCAAAAGACATAGGATCTCACATTGTAGACATCAATGGTCCTGGCTTCAAGTGACCTTTTGTCCACTCTTTGGAAAGCCTTGCCTGTGAGAGTTCTCTAGAATTTTCTTTGAAATGAACTTTCTCAACATTTAATGGTTCCTGAATAATTGAAACCCACAGTGCATCCAACGTCATCCTTGAAAAATGGCTAGATAAATACCACGAAATTTTTGAAATTTCCATGACCAGGTGGAACTGCAGAAACTTTCGATGTCCTGTTGCTTATCATGAGTGTACCAGACAGTGCCTTGATTGACAGGGTTTCATGAAAATTATTTAGAACAGAGATGCCAGTTTTTTGGAGCCTGCTGAGTAGTGGGCCTACAGCAGTGGTGGACAGGTGTGTGATAAAACATCATGGTGGTGCCATTTGGATCTGCCATTGGCTTCCAAATAGCTTGTAACTGACAGAGTGCAGACATCAGACCCTTATATGTAAAGGCATCTTGTTATATGGCGTAGTTTCAAGGCAATGTTCAGAATCAGGTTGCTATGGACAAGCAGGCAATCTTTGAAGATAGAAGCCTGGTTGGTGAATTTTCTTGCAAACCCTGACCCACCACACGTGACAGAACTACCTCAAGCACTGTTTCCCCGTTGAACTCCTTGTATTTCGTGAAGCATGAACCAAAGTCCAAGTGCAGCAGCAAGAAACACCACGAAAAGTGGAGGATGACCAAATGGTTTCACAGTCCACACGGGGAGACAATAAGCCCCCAGTGCCCACAGTTTACCTACAAAGAGAGAATTCAGCACTGCTGCCTCGTGTTCATTGGAATATAAGAAACGTTGTCCTCCAGGTCACATAGATGCAGACCCAGCTTTGAGGGTCTTACTACAAAGGAAGCTTAACTCCTGACAACAACCTATATTTCAGTGCCCAACTTCACTGGCAGTTTCTCAAAAAGTTTTAGGCAAGCAGAGCTTCATGTTTGTGGAGTGTGTACCCTGTCCTTACTTTTGGAAACTCCTATACCACCTCCAAGTTTGTGCACTCCTGAGCATTTTCGATTCCAGAAATGTAATCACAGATTTTGTAACTCTTCTACTCTAATTGTGTCTTCCTTGGGGCGAAGGTAATGACAAGGCATTGTTCTGGATGAGAGTCGAAAGATTAATTTTCCTATTTTCCATTTGAAATTCTGAATCCCTGACACTAACCCATATTCTACTAGACTCTGACTACTAATCCTAATATGATGGAAGAAAATAACCCAAACAGTACATAAATACTTGCAGTTCAGAGTTGGACTTGCCTTTTGCATGATAAAGGGTAGGTGTTATAAATTTATTCAATATTTAATTGAAATAGTTCTCCATGTGTTTTTAAAGTTAACAAATATGTGAATTACTGTCTCCCATTCTCTGGAGCCTATTCAGCACATGTATTTTTATATGCACAAATAGAATCCTACAAGGTATCACACGTACATCCTTGTGAGGTATATGACTTAGCAGATACAAAGTGTGAGAAGTGATCACTCCTCCTAAACGCTGTTGGAACTGAAAATTCAACCTATGGGTGAGCTTCCCAGTGAAACAACATTATACATAAACCCATGTTCACTAAAATGAATGTTTTTGCATCTTTATGATATATATTTCATGATGAATTTCGATTGGCATATATATTGCTACTTTTTAATGTCTGTGTTTGTTTGTGTGTGTGTGTGTGTGTGTGTGTGTGTGTCTATATATATATATATATATATATATATATATATATATACTCTCCATATTTTTAAAAATATGAAATATATGTGTCTTATATATCCTCCCTAAATTCATTCATGTTCATGTATGTGGATTAATAATCAACTTTTCACAAGATTATTCTTAGAAATATTCATCCACCCAAAATACATATTTGTTTCCTAGTACTGAAAACTAACTTCAGTAAAAGGTGCATACAAATCCTAATATGTCTACATTAACTGACCCAGTTTAACATCAATGCATGTAGGTTCCTATGGGACATGATATGTATTTTGACGTTAATTTTTATTCCACACTGGTACATTACTATTTCTTCAGTTTATGCACATCTCAGTATATATATTTTATTCACTAGTTATCAAATTTATAGGCATTTGTTTCACTTTCAATCACTTCCTGCTCCAGAACACATGTATTCCTCTATGTTTCTTGACTGGTCTATTCATGAGACTTTTTTCCAAATATATTATTTTCGATTTCCATAATCAATTTTGAACCAAAACTCACACACCCTTCATGATAAACCATAACCATAAGATGATCGTTAGATATATAACTGGTTGGAATGAATGATTGCATATCAATATAAAATTTCTTATAAATTTTCAGATATTTATTAAATCCATTATTTAAAGTGGATCCAGTTATATTATTTATTCACAGTATGGTCTATTCATGCATTATGTCTATATTCATAGAAACAGGGTACACCTATTTGTACCCCCATACTAATTTGTAAGTCTTCAAAATATTGCTCCCAGAATTGGTGGAAGAAATACTCTTGTCACCTGATCTGCATACACATTTTATTACAGAAATATTCTGGACACAAAAAGCAAAGGTCACTTACAATTGTACCAAAGTGTAAATGGAAAGTGAGCATGGATTACTAAAAACATCCATGTCCAGGTTGCCTAATGCTCTCAAATATCAATTCTATTTTTGACTACATATTTGTTTCTTCCTAAGATTATATATTCAACTTCAAACCTTTTGAAAATGTCTAACCCTATCACACAATTTATACTTTGCTTGATTTCCTAATGTCTCTAATGATATCTGCTTTCCTATATTTTCCCCAGTTCATCATTGTGACTGACTATTCACATGTGCTTACATTTACATACACTGTCTACCCGAAATCTTATTGCTAAAGAACTTTTGGTCCAAATCCTATACTCACTCTTCTTTCTAAACCTACCAACTACCTTCCTAATCCTACCGACTATCAGTTTTTGACTGGATGTTCTCTTCAACATTCATTATCCAAGGTACAAGGTCCAATGCCAGTGTATATTGATTTATCTGAGACATCTGTGCTGCACATTACTCAAAGCTAAGTATCCCACTCAAGTCCCCAATGTCCTTCTGGGCTTCAAATCTTACCTAGATTTCTGTTTTCATACTTATGTTTCACATATATACTCTTGTAAATATCGCATTTTGCCAATACCATTATTCATCCCGCAGAATGATTTGTAACCCAAATTGAACATGTTATTAACCCTAACCATACACTTTCCCTCAGTATAACTTACTTAAGAGCAGGGACAGTGTGGGTCTTACAATATAGGAATGTAGATGATCTTCCACCTGCTGAGAACCTCAAAGATCCATGGAGAAATGATCCTTGCAGAAGATAAAGGCAGCTATGTAGGACCTGAGAGAGCAATAGTCATCTTACATGGCAAACAACCTGGTCAGGATTAATTGATGGTGTGAATCAGCCTCTCTCTTCTTAATGAAGAGAAGATGGACTGAACCAGGCCTCTGTGGAGAGCTCTTGCCTGGTGCCTATGGTTGATATACCATTCTAACTTCTGAATGTGTCACAGGATGTTTTGGCAGCCTCCATCTCATGGGAACCCTGGAAGCAACTGTTAGCACAAAGTGGTTACCAAGGCAGTGACCATATTCAGTTCCTGAAAGAAGTGACCTCACTTCACTTCCTTGGTGATGGAATTCTCTGAACCTGGGATCCAGGAAGGAAGGTACCCAGAGCCAGTCCCACTCCAAGTTCCAGTGGGCTAACTTGTTTGCTTTTCCCAAAGACATAGTCAGTCTTTATTGGTACCTACTGATATGAGGATGGCCAAATGCCAGCAGAGCTCTGAAGAGGGGCCTTTCCTGAGAAAGCAGGTAGTGGCTCCCCGTTGGCTCCTGACAACTTCACAGAGTTGGCCAAGGAGACCAGATCTGAAACAGGACAGGCCATTTGGGGGAACATAATATGGCCCACCAGTCAGAAGACACTCCGGATAGTCACAGACCTATTTGTGGGAAGGAAGTGCCTTTGCCGTTGTAGGTGTGAGTTTGTGGTTTTTTTCTCATGTTCTGAGAATAGGTAGGAAAGGTGGTTTGTTTGGTTTGGAGTGGACTGTTTCTAGTAAGTCGTTTGACATGGTGAGTGTTTCTAGGTCTGTGTATCCCACTGTATCCGTGGTTGTAGACATTAGAAAAGAGAATGCATCAATGGATGTGTTGTCTCTAGTTGAAAGCTTCCCCGCATTCATACTGCCCAATTAATGAATGGACTGCAGCTTTCCTTATGGATGGGCAACACCTACTATCTTCTAAAGTTCCTGTTTTCTTCGTGAATTTTGGCCACTCTCCAGAATAGGCTCATGGTTTTGTTTCCCAAATATGTAACACCACAAGGTTCTGTGACATGGCCATGTACTGGATAGCTGAAGGGAATGGGAGCATCTAATAAAACTCAGATTTCAGTGTGACCAGTAAAGTCTCAGTGGAGAAACCCTTCTTTGGGCCATTTGCTTACTTCTATTTCTATTACCCTGAATGTCAGGAAGGTCTTTGCCTCAGGCCACCCCTTTGTGTAGCCTGAAAAAAACTGTTTTCATATGGAAATGTATGGACATCAACTGTGGCTCTTTGCTTAATTGATTTGGAATGGGATGTGTCTGAATCAGCCTCTTGTCCTTGTATGAGGCTGAGGCTTGGATTCTCAGCACCTGATGGATCTAAAGAAAGAACCCATGTGCTTCCAAAACTAAAATGGCAAAAAGAGCAGTCATTGTGGATGAATATTTTTGCCTTCTTGTTTTAGGTTCCTGACCTCCATCAAGTGAGAATAGGGATCCTTTGGGTCAAATGAGTTCTTAAAATCCCTGCAGAGGCTAGCCCATATTTGCTTGGGTTTTCTCATGACTCCAAATCACATAAAGAATCTATACCCTACAGCCAGTAGGCCTCAAATTGGAGAAGTGGAACACTTTAACAGCAGGAATATTTGATCATTCCTGGTCCACAGGAAGAGTGTCCAGGCCATCATGATTTTAGGCGAATGAGGGGCAAGTGAGCTTATTTGGACACTACCTTGGGCTCATAGAAACCTCCAGCTAGAGGTTATGATGAGTGTCTACATGGAAGAAGATGATGGCCCTGTGGGAGTGTTTTGATTTTAATTGTGGTCATTTTTTGGCAGATGAAAGGGATGACTGTTTCCACCTGGGCTTGAACTCTGGTGTGATTCCCCTTAGAGACTGAGTTCTGAAACTGACCTCAGAGAAGTATTGCCATGAATTGTGTTGGGATTTTAAAAGGCCACACATGAGACTCACTCTTGGAAACTGAGATCTAGGACCAGGGTGGTTTCCACAGAGGCCTGAGAATCTCAGCCAGGATATCACATGATTTTATTCTGAAAGACTTAGTAGCCATATTTGAGAGGCAAAACACACATGGACCTCACATTGTAGACGTCAATTGGCCTGGCTTTAGGAGACCTTTTGGCAACTGTTTGAGAAGCCTTGACTGTGAGAGTTCTCCAGAGCTTTCATTGAAATGAACTTTCTCAACACTAAATGGTTCCTGAATGAATTGAAACCCACAGTGCCTCTAACTTCATCCTTGAAAAATTGATAGATAAATACCAAAAAATTTTTGAAATTCCCATGACCAGGTGGCACTGCAGAAACTTTTGATGTCCTGTTGCTGATCATGTGTATACCAGACAGTGCCTTGTTTTTGACTGAGTTTCATGAAAATGGTGTAGAACAAGAGAAGCCAGTAATTTGGAGCCTGCTGAGTAGGGGGCCTAGAGCAGTGGTGGGCAGGTGTGTGATAAAACATCATGGTGGGGCCATGTGAATCTGCCATTGGCTTCCAAATGGCTTGTGACTGATATAGTGCAGACATCAGACCCTTATATGTAAAGGCATCTTGTTATATGGAGAGTTTTCAGGGCAATATTCAGAATCAGGTTGCTATGGTTATTGGGGCAAGCTATATGGGATAGAAGCCTGGTTGGTGCATTCTCCTGCAGACCCTGACCCACCACACGTGACAGAACTCCCTCCAGCACTGTATCCCAGATGAACTCCTTATGTTTTGTGAAGCAAATACCAAATTCCCAATGCAGCAGCAAGAAATACCACGAAAAGTGGAGGATGACCAAATGTCTTCACAATCCCCACCAGGAGACACTTAGCTTCCAATGGACACAGTTTACCTACAAAGAGAGAATTGAGCACTGCTGCCTCATGTTCATTGGAATATAAGAAACCATGTCTTTCGGTCACATAGATGCAGACCCGGCTTTGATGGTCTCACTACAAAGGAAGCTAAAGCTCATGACAACAACATATATTTCAAGTGCCCAACCTCAGAAGCTGTTTCCCAAGAATTCTTAGGCCAGGAGAGCTCCTTGTTTGTGGAGTGTTTACCCTGATCTTTACTTTTGGAAACTCCTCTACCACCTCCAAGGTTGTGAACTCACGAGCATATTCCATTCCATATATGTATTCATAGATTTTCACACTTTTCTACTCTAATTGTGTTTTACTTGGGGCGTAGGTAATGTCAAGGCATTGTTCTGGATGTGAGTGGGAATATTTTTGTGTAGCACATATTTACATACACATTGGATTCATTTTCCAATTTTCCATTTGAAATACTGAATCCCTGACACTAACCCATACCCTACTAGTCTCTGACTAATAATCCTAATATGATGGTGAAAAATAAGCCAAAAAGAGAAGAAACACAAGCAGTTCAGAGGACGCATGGTGTATAGTTGGAATTGCCTTTTGCATTATATAATGTAGGAGTTATAAATCTAGTCAATTTTTTGTTGAAATAGTTCTACATGTGTTTTTAAAATTAGCAAATATGTGAATCCCTGTCTCCCTTTCTCTGTAGCCTATTCAGCACATGTATTTTTATATGCACATATAGAATTCTACCCGATATCACTCGTATACACTTGTGAGGTGCCTGAATTGGCAGATGCAAATTGAGAGAAGAGATCACTCCTCCTAAACGCTGTTGGAACTGAAAATTCAACCTATGGGTGAGCTTCTTAGTTGAAAAACATTATACATGAATCCATGTTCAGTAAAATGAATATTTTTTGATCTGTGGATTATATACATTTCATGATGAATTTCTATTGGCATATACATTGCTACTTTTTTTTCTTTTATTGGTTGCTCAAAACATTACAAAGCTCTTGACATATCATATTTCATACATTAGATTCAAGTGGGTTATGAACTCCCATTTTTACTCCAAATACAGATTGCAGAATCATATTAGTTACACATCCATATTTTTACATAATGCCCTATTAGTTACTGTTGTATTCTGCTACCTTTCCTATACTCTACTAATCCCACTCCCCTCCCTTCCCATCTTCTCTCTCTACCATACCTACTGTAATTCATTTCTCTCCTTGTTTATTTTCCCACAACCTCTTATATGTAATTTTGTGTAACAATAAGTATCTCTCTCCATTACCATACAATTTCCCTCTTCTCTCCCTTTCCCTCCCACCTCATGTTTCTGCTTAATGTTAATCTTTTCTTCATGCTCTTCCTTCCTGCTCTGTTCTTAGTTGCTCTCATTATATCAAAGAAGACATTTGGTATTTGTTTTTTAGGGATTGGCTAGCTTCACTAAGCATAATCTGCTCAGTGCCATGCATTTCCCTGCAAATTCCATGATTTTGTCATTTTTTAGTGCTGCATAATTCTCGATAGTATATAAAAGTCACATTTTTTTATCCATTCATCTATTGAAGGGCATCTGGGTTGGTTCCACAGTGTAGCAATTGTGAATTGTGCTGCTATGAAAATCGATGTGGCAGTATCCCTGTAGTACGCTCTTTTAAGGTCTTCAGGGAATAGTCCGAGAAGGGCAATAGCTGGGTCAAATGGTGCTTCCATTCCCAGCTTTCCCAGGAATCTCCATACTGCTTTCCAAATTGGCCGCACCAGTTTCAGTCCCACCAGCAATGTACAAGAGTACCCTTTTCCCCACATCCTTGCCAGCACTTGTTGTTGTTTGACTTCATAGTGGCTGCCAATCTCACTGGATTGAGATGGTATTTTAGGGTGGTTTTTATTTGCATTTCTCTTACTGCTAGAAATGGAGAGCATTTTTTCATGTGCTTGTTAATTGATTCTATGTCCTCCTCTGAGATGTTTCTGTTCAGGTCCTTGGCCCATTGGGTTATTGGTTATCTTATTGTATAATTTTCTGAGTTCTTTGTATACTTTGTATACTCTGGATATTAGGGCTTCATGTGAAGGGTGAGGACTAAAAATTTGTTCCCATAATGTTGGCTCCATATTTACCTCTCTTATTGTTTCTCTTTCTGAGAAAAAAAATTCAGTTTAAGTAAGTCCCATTTGTTGATTCTTATTATTAACTCTTGTTCTATGGGTGTCCTATTAAGGAATTTGGAGCCTGACAACACAATATGTAGATCGGAGCCAACTTTTTCTTCTATCAGACGCAGAGACTCTGATTTGAATCTAGCTCCTTGATCCACATTGAGTTAACTTTTGTGCATGGCGAGAGGAGGGGATTCAGTTTCATTTTGTTGCATATGGATTTACAGTTTACCCAACACCATTTGATTAAGATGCTATCCTTCCTCCATTGCAGGCCATTAGATCCTTTAGCAAATATAAGATAGTTGTAGCTTTTTGGATTAGTCTCTGTATCCTCCATTCTGTACCATTGGTCCACCCGCCTGTTTTGGTACCAGTACCATGCTGTTTTTGTTATGATTGTTCTGTAATATAGTTTGAAATCTGGTATCGCTATACTGCCTGATTCACACTTCCTGCTTAGAATTGCTTTTGCTATTCTGGGTCTTTTATTTTTCCATTTGAATTTCATGATTGCTTTATCTATTTCTACAAAAAATTCCTATGGGATTTTGATTGGCATTGCATTAAACCTGTAGAGAACTTTTGGTAATATCGCCATTTTGATGATGTTAGTTCTGCCTATCCATTAACAGGGTATATTTTTCCATCTTCTAAGATCTTATTCTATTTCTCTTTTTAGGGTTCTGTAGTTTGCATTATATAAATCTTTCACCTCTTTTGTTAGGTTGATTCCCAAGTATTTAATTATTTTGAGGAAATTGGGAATGCAGTGTTTTGACTAATTTTTGTTTCAGAAGTTTTGTCGCTGATATACAGAAATACCTTTGATTTATGCATGTTGATTTTGTATCCTGCCACATTGTTACATTCATTTATTTGTTCTAGTAGTTTTTTCTGTAGACCCTTTTGGGTCTTCTATGTATAGAATCATGTCATCTACAAATAGTGATAATTTAAGTTCTTCTTTTCCTATTTTTATGCCTTTAATGTCTTTCATCTCTCTAATTGCTCTGGCCAGTTTTTTGAGAACTATATTGAATAGAAGTGGTGATAGAGGACATCCCTGTCTTGTTCCAGATTTTAGAGGAAATGCCTTCAATTTTTCTCCATTCAGAATGATGCTAGCCTGATGATTAACATAGTTAGCTATTTCAATGTCGAGGTAAGTTCCTGTTATCCTTAGTTTTTAAAATGTTTTGAACATAAAGGAATGCTCTACTTTGTTGAATGGTTTTTCTGCGTCTATCGAGATAATCATATGGTTCTTATCTTTAAGTCTATTGATGTTGTGAATAACATTTATTGATTTCCATATATTGAACCCTCCTTGCATCCCAGGGATGAATCCTAGTTGATCATGGTGCACAATTTTTTTGATGTGCCTTTGTATCCAATTCGCCAGAATTTTAATGAGGAGTTTTGCATCTAGGTTCATCAGAGATATTGGTCTGTAGTTTTCATTCTTTGAGGTGTCTTTGTCTGGTTTCAGAATCAGGGTGATGTTGGCCTCATAGAATGAATTTGGCAGAGCTCCCAGTTTTTCTATTTCCTGAATAACTTGAAAAGTATTGGTATTAATTCTTCTTTAAAGGTTTTGTAAAACTCTGCTGTTTTCCCATCCGGTCCTGGGCTTTTCTTGGTTGGTAGTCTTTTGATTGCTTCTTCTACTTCATCCATTGATATTGGTCTGTTTAAATTGTGTGTTTCCTCCTGACTCAGTCTGGGCAAATCATATGACTTAAGAAATTTATCGATGTCTTCACTATTTTCTATTTTATTGGAATACAGGTTTTCAAAATAATTTCTAATTTTCTTCTGTATTTATGTAGCATCTGTTGTGATATTGCTTTTTTCATCCCATATGTTAGTAATTTGAGTTCTCTCTCTTCTTCTCTTCGTTAGCATGGCTAAGGGTCTGTCGATCTTATTTATCCTTTCGAAGAACCACCTTTTAGTTTTGTTAATTTTTTAAATAGTTACTTTTGTTTCAATTTTGCTATGATTTTAATTATTTCTTGCCTTCTGCTACATTTGCTGTTGTTTTGCTCTTCCTTTTCTAGGGCATTGAGATGAAGTGTGAGCTCATTTATTTGTTTTTCTTTTCTATTTTGAGGAATGACCTCCAGGCGATGAATTTACTTCTTAAAACTTCTTTTCATTGTGTCCCATAGAATCTGATATGTTGTGTCTGTATTTTCATTTATCTCTAAGAATTTTTAGATTTCCTCCTTTATGTCTTCTGTAACCCATTGATCATTCAGTAACATATTCTTCATTTTGCATGTGATGTATAATTTTTCTTCCTTCTTTTATCATTGGTTTCCAGTTTCATTCCATTATGATCACAAAAAATTCATGGTATTATCTCCACCCCTTTATATTTACTGAGGGTTGCCCTATGGCATAACATATGGTCTATTTTTGAGAAGGATCCATGTGCTGCTGAGAAAAAAGTATATCCACTTGATGACGGTTGATATATTCTATATATGTCAGTTAAGTCTAGGGTATTGATTGTGATATTGAGTTCTGTAGTTTCTTTATTCAACTTTTGTTTGGAGGATCTGTCCAATGGTGAGAGAGATGAGTTGAAGTCACCCATAATTATTGTATTGTGGTCTATTTGATTCTTGAACTTGAGGAGAATTTGTTTTATGAACATCGCAGCACCATTATTTGCTGCGTGAATATTGATAATTGTTATGTCTTGTCGGTGAATGGTTTATTTTAACAGTATATAATGTCCTTCCTTATCCCTTTTGATTAAATTAGTCTTGAGGTCGATTTTATTCGATAGGAGGATGGCCACCCCTGCTTGCTTACGAGGACCGTGTGCATGGTATAAATTTTCCCAATCTTTCACCTTCAGCCTGTGTATGTCTTTTCCATTCAGATGTGTCCCCTGGAGGCAACATATTGTTGGATTTGTTTTTTTTTTTTTTTAATTTCAAGTTACAAGCCTATGTCACTTTATTCGAGAGTTTAAGCCATTAACATTTAGAGTTACTATTGATATATGGTTTGTACTGCCACCCATGTTTGCTTATATCTTTTTTTTAAATTAGTTTGTTTCTCCATGATTAGCTTTTCCCCCCGCCCTCTGTCATTACTGAGGCACTTCTCACTGATGGTTTTCGTTGTTGATTTTCATTTGTTCCTCGTGTAGTATTTTGCTCAAGATGCTTTGCAATGCTGGTTATCTGGCTGCAAATTCTTTTAGGTTTTGTTTATCATGAAATATTTTTATCTCGTTTTCTTACCTTAAGCTTAATTTTGCTGGATACATAATTCTTGGTTGGCATCCATTGTCTTTCAGTGTTTGAAGTACGCTGTTCCAGGATCTTCTCACTTCCAGCGTCTATGATGAAAAATCCATTGTTAACCTTTTTGGTTTACCCCTGATTGTAATGATTGTAATCTGCCTCCTTTCTCTGTTAGCTTTTAATATTTTCTCTTTGTTCTGTATATTGGATATCTTCATAACAATGTGTCTTGGCATTGGTCTACTGTGATTTTGTGTGCTCGGTGTCCTGTAAGCATCTACAATTTGTTTATCCGTTTCCATTTTTATTTCTGGAAAGTTTTCTGTAATTATTTCATTCATCAGGTTTCTCATTCCCTTGGTTTGAATCTCTGTACCTTCCTCTATCCATATGACACATTAGTTGTTTTTTTTTTATGTTATCCCATATCTCTTGAATGTTTTCTCATAATTTGTTACAGCATTTCTTTGTTGGCTAGACTTTTTTCAAGATGATATATTTTGTCTTCATTATCTCACATTCTGTCTTCTACTTGCCCTACTCTGTTAGTGATACTCTCAATTGAGTTTTTAATTTGGTTTATCATTTCCTTGATTTCTAGAATTATTGTTTGATTTTTCTAATAATCTCTATCTCCTGATAAAGATGCTTAATTTCTTATTTTATCTGTTTATGTAATTCATTTTCAATGCGTTCTATCACTGTTTGTTTTTGCTGTCTCGTATCCTCTTTAAGGTTCCATTCCATCTGTCTAAGGTATTCCATGAGTTCTTTATATGACCATTTTTCTGATGACTTTAGGTGCTATTGAATATTTAGGCTGTCCTTCATTGTTCGTACTCCTTTTCTTCCTTGCTTTTTTCTGCTGCTCATGTTACTTCTTTTTCTGTTTGACTACTGAGTTACTGCTTACTCTTATAAATTTATATGATGCTTGGGAGGAAAGATATTAGAAGGGAAGGGAGAAGTCACTAAAGAGAATGAGAGTAGGCAGGTAGAATTCAAGGAAGGGGGAATAAGAAAATTGAAAAGAAATGAAAAGACAAAAGAAAAAAATAGAAAATAAAGAAAGAAAATTTTAAGTAATAATGATGATTTAAAAAATTGAAAATTAAAATAATAATAATAATAATAATAATAATAAAATAAAAAAATTAAAAAATAAAAACATTAAAAAAAGTTAAAGAACAACAACAACAAAAATGAAAATGAAAGAAAAAGAAAAAAATACAAATAAAAAAATATTAATAATACATGCAGTCCTAGAGTTCAGTTAACTTCTCTTCCAGTAGGTGGAGCTGTGCGCACTGGGCCAAGCTTCTCCTCACAATAAGTGGGAACCAATCACTGTGCAACAGCTCTTCCTCCCAGACTGGGCGGGTGTCCAATCCTGAGTGCCTAGGGCCTTCTCTTGTGCTTCCTCAAGCCAGGCCCCACTCACCTGTGACGCTCACCACAATGCTGGTTACAAGCCAGGCCTCTGCTCCTGGTAGCACTGTTTCCATTAGCGCCTGGGCACACTCTCCTTGTTTGCCTCCCTCAGACCCTAAGTTTGTAGAGCTTGGGGCTGAGAACCCCCAGCGAATTTGCTTGCCCTTTGGGAGCCATGGCCCTAGTAGGTGGTGTAAGAGACCTCAATTGTCAGCACTGGTGGGAGCGGTAGCCGGGATTTCCACGCCGCGAGTCCCGAGCCAATCTTGATTCCCTAGGTCTGGGTATCGCGCTCCTTGGAGAGCTTGGAGGGGCCATTACGGCAGAGGTGGGAAGGGCCCTTGAGGTTTCCCTGCGGTGTTGAGAGAGATGGCAATGGGATTACACACTTGTCGCGCTGGTTTCAATGAAGTTATCTCCTCCGACTGTGACGTCAGTTCTCTGCCATGGTGGTATCCCATTCAAATGGTGACCATTCGTTCCCTTTGCTGGGTGACCAATGCAACAGGTGGGTCCTGACTATCTCTCTCAAGCCCCATTTCAATCCTGTGGCCACTGTCTAAGAAGGCTCAGTTGGCTTTTAACTCTGTCAATTCAGAAAGCCCGACCAGTTATTTCAGCGGGAATGTTAGTGCTGAGTCACAAAAACCAGATGAATCTAAGCTTGAATGCAGCCAATCCGGGCTTTGTGTGTGTTCTGAGGGGCCCAGACTGTTCGCCCCAGATTCACAATAGGTCAATATTGCCTAGTGATTCTGAGCAAACAGCATTTAGACAGTTTACGACTCCCTATGCCCGCACAGCTGAAGAGATCAGAGACTTGATTTCTCCATGCCTGCCTTCATAATGGATCTCCTGTATTGCTACTTTTTAATATCTGTGCATTTGCATGTGTGTGTGTGTATATATATATATATATATATATATATATATATATATATATTCTTTAGATTTTTCAAAATATGAAATATATGTGTCTTATTATGCACTCCCTAAATTCATTCATATTCATATCTGTGGATTTATAATCAACTTTCCACAAAATTATTTTCAGAAATAATCATCCACCTGAAATACATATTGTTTCCTAGTACTGAAAACTAAATTCAGTGAATGATGCATACAAACCCTAATATTTCTGCAATTACTTAGCCAGTTTAAAATCAATGCAAGTAGATTCCTAGGGGACATGATGTGTATTTTGACTTTCATTTTTACTCAACACTTGTACGTTACTATGTCTTCAGTTTATGCACATCATGGGATATATATTTCAGTCACAAATTAGAAAATTTATAGGCATTTGTTTCACGATCAATCACTTCCTGATTCAGAACACATGTATTCCTCCATGTTTCTTGACTGGTCTTTTCAGGAGACTTCTTTCCAAACACATTATTTTTGTTTAACATCATCACGTATAAAGCAAAACTGAAACACCATTCATCATAAACCATAATCCTAATATTACCATTAGATATATAACTGGTTGGAATGAATGATTGTATATCAATATAAGATTTCTTGTATATTTTCACATATCAATTCAATCCATTATTTAAAGTGGAATCAGTTATGTTATTTATTCATAGTATGGTCTATTCATGCATTATCTCTATATTAATAGACACAGAGTACACCTTTTTGTACCCCTAATACTAATGTATACGTCTTCAAAATATTGCTCCAAGAAAAGGTGAAAGAAATACTCATGTCACCTGATCTACATATACATTTTATCACAGTAATATTCTGAACAAAAAAAACATAAAAAGGTCACATTTATGATTGTACCAAAGCCTAAAAGGACAGTGAACGTGGATAACTAATAACATCCATGTCCAGGTTGCCTAATGCTCTCAAATGTCATTCCCATTCGTGACGACATATTTGTTTTTTCCTATGATTATGTATTCATACTCAACCCTGTTGAAAATGTCTAATCCTATTAGTCACTTAATACTTTGCCTGATTTCGTAATGTCTCCATTGACACCTGCTTTCCTACATATTTTCCCCAGTTCATCATTGTGACTGACTCTTCACATGTGCTGACATTTACATTCACTCTCTAAAAGAAACCCTATTGCTAAAGAAGCTTTTTATTCCAAATCATATACTCACTCTTCTTTCTAAACCTACTGACTATCTTCCTAATCCTACTGACTATCCCTTTTTGACTGGATGTTCTCTTCTACATTCAATCATCCAAGGTACAAGGTCCTATGCCACTGTATTTCGATTTAACTGAGACAATTGTACAGAACATAATTCAACACTAAGTATCCAAATAAAGGGCCCAATGCCCTTCTGGGCTTCAAATCTTTCTTAGATTCCCGTTTTCATACATATATTTCAACTATATATTTTTATAAATATCGAAGGTTCCCAATCTCATTTTTCATCCTGCAGAATGATTCCTAACCCAAATCGAACATATTATTAACCCTAACCATACACTAACTTTGCAGGAGAGCAATAACAGTGTGGGTATTGAACTACAGGAATCTAGGGGATCTTCACCTCCTGAGAAACTCAAATGTTCATGCAGAAATGATCCCTGGTGAAAATGAAGGCAGCTATGAAGTACCTCAGAAAGCAAAAGTCATCTTCCATGGCAATCATCCTGGTCAGGATGAAGGGTTGTGTCTGAATCAGTCTCTCTCTTCTAAATGTATAGAACATGGACCAAACCAGTCCTGTGTGGAAGCTGTTCCCGGGTGCTTATTGTTGATATAGCATTCTAACTAGAGAAAGTGTCACATGAAAATCGGGGCAGCCTCCACCTCATGGTACTTTTGGAAGCAACTGTTAGGACAAAGTGGTTGCACAGGCAGTGACATCATTCATATCCTGAAGGAAGTGATCTCACCTCACTTCCTTGGTGATGGAACTCTCTGAACTTGAAATCCAGAAAGCCAGGCACCCAGAGACAGTCCCTGTCCTAGTCCCAGTGGTCTGACAGGTTTGGATTTACCAAGGACAGAGTCAGTCTTTCTTGGTACCTTCAGATGTGAGGATGGCCAAATGCCAGGAAACATCTGAAGAGGGGCTTTTCCTGAGAAAGCAGGTAGTGTCTCACCGCTGGCTCTTGAGAACTTCACAGAGTTGGCCAAGCAGACATGATCTGAGACATGAGAGGTCATTTCGGAGGAACATAGTATGGCCCACAAGTCAGAGGACACTTCAGGGAGTCACAGACCTACTAGGGGGAAGGAGGTGCCTTTGTGGGTGTGGGTGTGAGTTTGTGGTTTTTGTCTCATGTTCTGAGAATAGGTAGGAAAGGCGGTTTGTTTGGTATGGAGTGGAATATTTCTATTAAGTCCTTTGACAAGGCGAGTGTTTCTATGTGTGTGTATCCCACTGAGTCCATTGTTGTAGACATTAGAAAGGACAATGCATCAATGGATGTGTCCTGTCTAGTAGAAAGCTTCCCAGCATTCATCCTGCCCAATTCATGAGTGGACTCGGGCTTGCCTTATGGATGGGCAACACCTACAAGCTTCCTAATTTCCTGTTTTCTCTCTCAATTCTGGCCACTCTCCAGAATAGTATCGTGGTTTTGTGTCCAAGATTTGTACCACCTCCAAGATATGTGACATGGCTATGTACTGGATAGCTGAAGGAAATGGCTAGCATCTCAGAAATCTCAGATATCTGTTGACCAGGAAAGTCTCAGTGGAGAAACCCTGCTTTGGTCTTTTTGCTTACCTATTGTTCTGTTGAATGTCAGGAAGTTTTTTGCCTCAAGCCACCACTTTGTGAAGCCTGAAGAAAAGAGTTTTCAAATGGAAATGAATGGGCATCACCTGTGGCTCTTTGCTTAAATGCTTAGGATTGGTATATGTCTGAATCAGCCTGTTGGCCCTGTGTGAGGCTGTGGCTTAGATTCTCAGCACCTGATGGATCTAAAGATAGATCCCATGCGTGCATCCAAAACCAAAATGCCAAAAAGATCAGATATTGTTGATGAATTCTCTTGCCTTCCTCTGGTAGGTTCCTGATATCCATCAAGGGAGAATAGAGATCCTTTGAGTCAAATGAGTTCTTCAAAGCCCTGCAAAGGCTAGGCCATAGGTGCTTGATTTTCATGACTCCAATTCACTTAAAGAATCTAAACCCCAAAGCTAGAAGGCCTCAAGTTGGAGAAGCCAAGCAATATTAAAGGCAGGCCTATTTGATCACTCCTGGTTCAAAGGAAGAGAGTCCAGGCGACCCTGACTTTAGGCAAATGAGGGGCAGGGAGCTTATTTTGGACACTGTCGTGGGCTGCGTCCCTTATGAAAACCTCCAGCCAGAGGATATGATGAGTATCTATATGGAAGAAGATAAGGGCCATGTGAGAGTGTTTGGTTTTAATTGTGGATATTTGTCTGGCGGTTGGAAGAGATCGCTGGGTCCACCTAGGCTTGCACTCTGGTGTGATTCCCCTTAGAGACTGAGTTCTTTTACTGATCTCAGAGTATTATTGCCAGGAATTGTGTTGGAATTTTAGATGGCCATGCATGAGAGTTGCCCTTGGAAAGTGACATCTAGGCCCAAGTTGACTTTCCACAGAGCACAGGGAATCTCAGCCAGGATATCACATAATATTATTCTTAAAGACTTGGCAGCCATATTTGAGAGTCGAAACACACATGGACCATACATTGTAGACCTCAATGGGCCTGGGTTAATCTGACTTTTGGCCACTTTTGGAAGCCTTACCTGTAAGAATTCTCCAGAGTTTTCATTGAAATGAGCTCCTCACCATTTAATGGTTTCTGAGTTAATTGAAATCCACAGTGCCTCCAACTTAATCCTTGAAAATTGGCTAGATAAATACCATGAAATTTTTGAAATTCCCATGACTGGATAGCACTGGAGAACATTTGGATGTCCTGTTGCTGATCATGAGTATACAAGACAGTGCCTTGATTGACTGGGTTTCATGAAAATGGTGTTGAACAGAGATGCCAGTAAGTTGGATCCTGCTGAGTAGTTGTACTAGAGTAGTGGTTGGCAGGTGTGTAATAAAACATCTGTGGTGGGGGCATGTGGATCTGCCATTGGATTCCAAATGGATTGTGACTGACATTTTGCAGCTAGTAGACCCTTATATGTAAAAGCATATTGCTATATGGAGAGGTTTTAGGGCAATGTTCAGAATCAGGTTGCTATGGTCAATGGGGCAAGCTATGTGGGATAGAAGCCTTGTTGGTGCATTCTCCTGACGAACCTGACCCACCACACTTGACAGAACTTACTTCAGCACTGTGTCCCAGTGGAACTCTTTGTATTTCATGAAGCAAATACCAAACTCCCAGTGCAGCAGCAAGAAATACCACGAATAGTGGAGGATGACCACATGGAATTACAGTCCACAAGGGGAGACACTTAGACCCCAGTGGCCACAGGTTACCTACAAATAGAAAATTCAGCACTGCTGCCTCATGTTCATTGGAAAATCAGAATCCATGTCATCCAGATCACATAGATGAAGACTCAGCTATGATGGTCTCACAACAAATGAAGCTAATGCTTCTGACAACAGCATATATTTCATTGCCCAACATCAGAGGCAGTTTCTCCAGATGTTAGGCCTGCAGAACTTCATGTTTGTGGAGTTTTTACCCTGTCCCTTACTTTTGGAAACTCCTCTACCACCTGCAAATTTGTGAACTCCTGAGCATTTTTCATTCCACATATGTATTAACAGATTTTCTAACTCTTCTCCTCTAATTGTGTCTTTTGTGGGGCGAAGGTAATGTCAAGGCATTGTGCTGAATGAGAGTGGGAAGATTTTTGTGTAGCACATATTTGCATACACATTTGATACATTTTCCAATTTTCCATTCGAAATACTGAATCTCTGACACTAACACATACCCTACTAGACTTTGACTTCTAATTCTAATATGGTGGAGAAAAATAACCCAAACAGAATAGAAATACAAGAGGTTCACAGGAGGCATGGTGTATAGTTGGACTTGCCTTTCGTATGATAAATGGTAGGTGTTATAAATCTAGCGAATTTTAATTGAAATAGTTCTCCATGTGTTTTAAAAGTTAACAAACATGTGAATAACTGTCTCCCTTTCTCTGTAGCCTATTCATCACATGTATTTTTATATGCACATTCTACCTGGTATCACTCGTACATTTTGTGAGGTGGCTGGCTTGGCAGATGCAAATTGTGAGAAGAGATCACTCCTCCTACTAAACGCTGTTGGAACTGAAAATTCAACATATGAGTGAGCTTCTTATTTGAACAACATAAATCCATGTTCATTAAAATGAATATTTTTGGATCTGTGGATTATATATTATTTCATGGTGAATTTCGATTGGCATACATTATGGTACTTTTTAATGTCTGTGAGTGTATATATATATATATATATATATATATATGTGTATATCTATATATATACACACATATATTCACTCTCCAGATTTTTCAAAATATGAAGTATATTTTTCTTATTATACACTCCCTAAATTCACTCATATTCATGTATGTGGATTTATAATCAAGTTTTCACAAGAATATTCTCAGAAATATTCATCCACCTGAAATACATATTTGTTTCTTAGTACTGAAAACTAACTTCGGGGGATCATATGATGGTGGTCAAGGGAGTGCATCACCCCCATGTACCGAGTCACTGTGCGGGAGAATGACAAGTTATAACGGCTAAAACTTATCTTGTTTGAAATTTCCAGCAAAATTGGGGTGCTCCAAAACCTAGTGGACATATTTCCATCTCACAAGGATCAGATACGCGGGCTCAAACACGAGTGATTTGTCCGCACGGAGGGTCATGCTGCTTATTCAGGAAATTGGTCTGCAGCTAGAGTCTGCGGCGCGCACTGGGAAACGAAGAGATAGCAATGCAAATATACAGCGGTGTGGATTCTGTGGGCTCCTGCCAGGTATGCAATCACTGTGCTAAGTGCTGAATTCTGGGTTTGAGACGGGGAAGGATGAGCTCCAATTCGGTTCTCCACACCGGTCAGACCACAGAGCAAGCCAGCGGCCACCATCTTTGGAGAGCTGATGTCACCATCCCTGTTTTCGACTGATCGAAGCTCATTCAGCTATAGAACAGGTAATTTCAAGATGCCATTCACCTTTGTGTCGCAGACAAATTACTCAGGCTCAGTGCTAAAGAACCTGCAGAAACTCCGTCTTGGAGCCTGCTCCTATTAGAACATACACCAAGCCCAGAGCGGCCGAATTCCACCTCTCGGAACTGATCTGGCCCAGGGCTAAAGAACCCGCGGAAACTGCTTCTCGGTCCGGGTCTTGCTGAATAATGTGGAGGTAAATATCAACCGAGCCTTCATAGGCAGTGGCTACAGGATTGAGACGCGGCTTGTGAGGGCCCGTCAGGACTCACCCATTGCTTTGGTCACCCAGAAAAGGGAACAAAATGCTGCCTTTCACATGGGATACCAACATGGCAAATTTCTGATGTCATCAGAAAGCAGCAGAGGAGATAACTTCATTGATACCAGCAGTGACAGAAACAGTTGGTCTCCTGGTGAAGAAAGTGAGTCACAAACACCCGGGTCTCTCTCACTTTGTCATCAAGCCAGAGGGGCAGAGCAGAGCAGCCGCCCGCGCCTGGAACAGACCCAGTGACACACCTGCATGGTAGTCACGTCAACACAATTGGAGTAGAGGCAGAACAGAGCCGCCGCCCGTGCCCAGAACAGGCCCAGCGACACGCAGGTGTGTTAGTCACGTCACCCCAATTGGAGTAGTTGCAGAGCAGAGCCTTCTCCCGCGCCTAGTACAATCCAAGTGGGTCACCGGCATGGTAGTCACATCACCCCAATAGGAGTAGAGGCAGAGCAGAGCCTTCGCCCATGCCCAGAACAGGCCCAGCAACCTGCCGGCATGGTAGTCATGACACACCAATTGGAGTAGGGGCAGAGGAGAGCCACCACCCGCGCCCGCAAGGTAGCAGACCTGCACCTGACCAGAAGAAGAGGCCCAGCAGCCTGCTGGCGTGGCTGACACTTTACCCCATTTGGAGTAGGGGCAGAACAGATCTGTAGCCCGTGCTCACAAGGTAGGCTGACCTGCCACCATCAGGCCCAGCGGCCCGCCGGCGTGGTAGTTACGTCACCCCAATTGGAGTAGGGGTAGAGCAGAGCCGCCGCCCACGCCTGCAAGGTAGGCAGACCTGCGACCGATCGGCAGAACAATGCAGGGGTCCACGGGCGTGGTAGACACGTCACACCAATTGGAGGAGGGACAGAGCAGAGCCGCCTCCCGCGCCTGCATGGTAAGCAGACCAGCGACCGATCAGAAGAACAGGCCTAGCGGCCCATCAGCGTGGTAGATACATCACCCCAATTGGTGGAGCAGCACAGCCACCCCCGCCCCTGCAAGGAAGACTTTTCAAATATACAAGAGCAATATAAACATATAGGGGGAACATTTCAAAATCACAAAATTTTCACCAAGCAGAAAGAAAAGCGAGCAGTATGAAAAGACAAGGAAAAAAGAACCACAAGCAATGCAGGTCAACACAACTTTAGAAGAGGTAATAGCTGCAGCAGATGGAATGTCAGATAAAGAACTCAGGATATACATGCTTCAGATGATCTGGAGTCTCAAGGAAGACATTAGAAAGCAAAATCAGACAATGAAAGATCACTTCGACAATGAATTACATAAACAAATCCAAGAAGCAAAAGATCAACTATAGAGGGAGATAGAGGTTGTAAAAAATAACAAACAGAAATCCTAGAAATGCAGGAAGCAATAAACCATCTTAAAAACTCAATTGAGAATACTACCATCAGAGTAGAACACTTAGAAGATAGAACATCAGACAATGAAGACAAAGTATTTCAACTTGAAAAGAACATAGACAGCTCAGCAAAACTGTTTAGAAACCATAAACAGAACATCCAAGAAATATGGGATAACATAAAGAGACCAAACTTAAGAGTCATTGGGATACAGGAAGGTATAGAGGTCCAAACCAAAGGAATGAGCAATGTATTCAATGAAATAATACGAGAAAACTTCCCAGACTTGAAGAATGAGACAGACTCCCAAGTTCTAAAAGCCTACACGATGAAAAATATGAAAAATCATAAGAGATCCACACCTAGACACATTATAATGAAGATGCCCACCTTACAGAATAAGGAGAGAATTTTAAAATCTACAAGAGAAAGGAAGCAGATTACATTTAGGGGTAAACCAATCAGGATAACAGCTGATCTTTCAACACAGACTCTGAAAGCTAGAAGATCCTGGAATGACATTTTTCAATCACAGAAAGAAAATGGGTTCCAACCATGTACTGTGCATCCAGCGAAATTAAGCTTCAGGATGGAAGATGAAATTAAAACTTTCCACGATAAACAAAAGTTTAAAAAATTTGTAGCTAGAAAACCATCTCTTCAAAACATCCTCGGCAAAATATTACAGGAAGAGTAAATGGAAAATAATGAAAACCAACAATGGGAGGTAGGACATTAAAGGGGGAAAATAATCAAAGAGGAAAACAATCCATGTTTAATAACATAAATAAACAAATATGGCTGCAAGAACAACCCTTATCTCAAAAATAACAGTAAATGTTAATGGCTTAAACTCACCAATTAACAGACACAGGCCAGTAGAATGGATCAGAAAACAAGACCCAATAATATGCTGCCTACAGGAGACACATTTGATAAGAAAAAGACATACATACACTGAAGGTGAAAGTTTGGGAAAAATCATATCAATCATATGGACTTGGAAAAAAGCAGGAGTGTCCATACTCATATCAAATAAAATAGATTTCAAGCCAATGTTAATCAAAAGGGATAAAGAGGGACACTACATACTGTTCAAGAGAACCATACACCAGCAAGACATAACAATCTTAAATATATATGCCCCAACAATGGTGCAGTTATGTTCATGAAACAAACTTTTCTCAAGTTCAAGAGTCTAATAGACCACCATTCAATAATCATGGGAGACTTCAACACAGCTCTCTCACCACTGGACAGGTCTTCCAAACAAAAGTTGAAATAGGAAACTATAGAACTCAATAACACAATTAATAACCTAGACTTAATTGACATATATAGAATATACCACCCAACATCAAGCAGTTACATTTTTCCTCAGCAGCACATGGATCCTTCTCAAAAATAGATCATATATTATGTCACAGGGCAACTCTTAGACAATATAAAGGAGTAGAGATAATACCATGCATCTTATCTTATCATAATGGAATGAAACTAAAAATCAATAATAAAAGAAGGAAGGAAAAATCATGCATCATTTGGAGAATGAACAATAGGTTACTGAATGATCAATAGGTTATTGAAGACATCAAGGAGGAAAATAAAAAATTCTTAGAGAAAAATGAAAACACAGACACAATATATCGGAATCTATGGGACACATTGAAAGCAGTTCTAAGAGGAAAATTCATTGCTTGGAGTTCATTCCTTAGAAAAAGAAGAAAACAACAAATAAATGATCTCATACTTCATCTCAAAATCTTAGAAAAACAAAAGCAAACAACAGCAAAAAAAGTAGAAGGAAAGAAATAATTAAAATCAGAGCAGAAATTAATGAAATCGAAACAAAAGAAACAATTGAAAAAATTGACAAAACTAAAAGTTGGTTCTTTGAAAAAATAAATAAAATGGACAGATTCCTAGCCATGCTAACGAAGAGGAGAGAGAACTCAAATTACTATCATATGGGATGAAAAAGGCAATATCACAACAGATATTTCAGAAATACAGAAGGTAATCAGAAATTACTTTGAATCCTTATACTCCAATATAATAGAATATAGTGAAGGCATCGAAAAATTTCTTAAGTCATATGATCTGACCAGAGTGAGTTAGGAGGATAAAGACAACCTAAACATACCAATATCAATTGAGGAAATAAAAGAAACCATCCAAAGACTACCAACTAAGAAAATCCCAGGACCGTATGGGTATACAGCAGAGTTTTACAAAACCTTTAAATATGAACTAATACCAATACTTTTCAAGCTATTTCAGGAAATTGAAAAAGAGGGAGATCTTCCAAATTCATTCTACGAGGCCAATATCACCCTGATTCCTTCACCAGATAGACACTTCAAAGAAAGAAGACTAAAGACCGATATCTCTAATGAACCTAAATGCAAAAATCTTAAATTAAATTCTGGCAAATCAGATACAAAAACATATCAAAAAAATGTGCACCATGATCAAGTAGGATTCATCCCTGGGATGCAAGGAAGGTTTAATATACGAAAATCAATAAATGTTATTCACCACATCAATAGACTTAAAAATAAAAACCATATTATCATCTAGATAGATGCAGAAAAAGCATTCGACAAAGTACAGCATCCCTTTATGTTCAAAACTCTTGAAAAACTAGGAATAACAGGAACATTCCTCAATATTGTAAAAGCAATCTATGCTAAACCGCAGGCTAGCATCATTCTTAATGGAGAAAAATTGAAGACATTCCCTCTAAAATCTGGAACAAGACAGGGATGCCCGCTCTCACCACTTCTGTTCAATATAGTTCTCAAAAGACTGGCCAGAGCAATTAGAAAGATGAAAGAAATTAAAGGCATATAAATAGGAAAAGAATAACTTAAATTATCACTATTGCAGATGACATGATTCTATACCTAGCAGACCCAAAAGGGTCTACAAAGAAACTAATAGAGCTAATAAATGAATTCAGCAAAGTGCCAGGTTATAAAATCAACACTCATAAATCAAAGATATTCCTGAATATCAGTGACAAATCCTCTGAAACGGAAATGAGGACAACCACTCCATTCACAATATCCTAAAAAAAAAAAAAAAAAATGGGAATCAACCTAACAAAAGAGGTGAAAGTCTTATACAATGAAAACTACAGAACCCTAAAGAGAGAAATAGAAGAAGATTTTAGAAGATGTAAAAATATACCCTGTTAATGGATAGGCAGAACTAACATCATCAAAATGGCGATATTACCAAAAGTTCTATATAGGTGTAATCCAATGCCAATCAAAATCCCAAAGGCATTTCTTGTAGAAATAGAGAAAGCAATCATGAAATTCATATGAAAAAATAAAAGACCCAGAATTGCAAAACAATGCTAAGCAGGAAGTGTGAATCAGGCGGTATAGCGATACCAGACTTCAAACTATACTACAGAGCAATAGTAACAAAAATAGCATGGTACTGGTACCAAAAAAGGCAGGTGGACCAATGGTACAGAATAGAGGACACAGAAACCAATCCACAAAACTACAACTATATTATACTTGATAAAGGGGCTAAAAGCATGCAATGGAGGAAGGATAGCATCTTCAACAAATGGTGTTGGGAAAACTGAAAATCCATATGTAACAAAATGAAACTGAATCCCTTTCTCTCACCATGCACAAAAGTTAACTCAAAATGGATCAAGGAGCTTGATATCAAATCAGAGACACACTGTCTGATAGAAGAAAAATTTGGTTACGATGTACATACTGTGGGGTTGGGCTCCAAATTCCTCAATAGGACACCCATAGTACAAGAGTTAATAACTAGAATCAACAAATGGGACTTACTCAACTAAAAAAGTTTTTTCTCAGCAAAAGAAACAATAAGAGAGGTAAATAGGGGGCCTACATCCTGGGAAGAAATCTTTACTACTCACACTTCAGATAGAGCCCGAATATCCAGAGTATACAAAGAACTCAAAAAATTAGACAATACGATAACAAATAACCCAATCAACAAATGGGCCAAGGACCTCAACAGACACTTCTCAGATGAGGACATACAATCAATCAACAAGTACATGAAAAAATGCTCACCATCTCCAGCAGTCAGAGAAATGCAAATGAAAACCACCCTAAGATACCATCTCACTCCAGTAAGATTGGCAGCCATTATGAAGTCACACAACAAGAAGTGCTGGCAAGGATGTGGGAAAAGAGGTACACTTGTACATTGCTGGTGGGACTGCAAATTGGTGCAGCCAATTTGGAAAGCAGTATGGAGATTTCTTGGAAAGCTGGGAATGGAACCACCATTTGACCCAGCTATTCCCCTTCTTGGTCTATTCACTAAAGACCTAAAAAGAGCATGCTACAGGGACTGCTACATCGATGTTCGTAGCAGCACAATTCACAACAGCAAGACTGTGGAACCAACTTAGATGCCCTTCAATAGAAGAATGGATAAAAAAAAATGTGGCATTTATACACAATGGATTATTACTCTGCATTGAAAAATGAAAAAAATCATAGAATTTGCAGGGAAATGGATGGCATTAGACTAGATTATGCTAGGTGAAGCTACACAATTCCTATAAAACAAATGCCAAATGTCATCTTTGATATAAGGGGAGTAACTAAGAACAGATAGGGACAAAGAGCATGACAAGATGATTAACATTAAACAGGGATGAGAGGTGGAAGGGAGGGAGAAGGGAAATTTCATGGAATAGAAAGGAGACCCTCTGGGTTATACAAAATTACATACAAGAGGAATTGAGGGGAAAGGGAAAAATAATACAAGGGGGAGAAATTTATTACAGTAGAGGGAGTAGAGAGATAAGTTGGGAGGGGCGGGGAGGCCAGGGGGGATAGTAGAGGATAGGAAAGGCAGCAGAATACAACAGACACTAGTATGGCAATATGTGAATCAATGGATGTGTAACTGATGTGATTCTGCAATCTGTATACAGGGTAAAAATGGGAGTTCATAACCCACTTGAATCAAAGTGTGAAATATGATATATCAAGAACTATGTAATGTTTTGAACAACCATAAATAAAAATAAAAAAAAAAACTATCTTTGGTGAATAATGCACGCAATTCTAATATTTCTACAGTAACTGCCCAGTTTAACATCAATGCAAGTAGATTCCTATTGGACATGATGTGTATTTTGACTTTCACTTTTATTCAACACTGGTACATTATTATTTCATCAGTTTATGCACATAACAGGATATATATTTCATTCACAATTTAGAAAATTTATAGGCATTTGTTTCACTTTCAATCACTTCCTGCTTCAGAAAACATGGATTCCTCCATATTTCTTGACTGGTCTTTTCATGAGACTTTTTTCCAAACATATTATTTTCGATTTCCATAATCACTTTTGAAACAAAACTCACACACACTTCATGATAAACAATAACCCTAAGATTACAATTAGATATATAACTGGTTGGAGTGAATGATTTATGTCAATATATGAATTCCTATATATTTTCAGATATCAATTCAATCCATTATTTAAAGTGGAACCAGTTATAATATTTATTCACAGTATGGTCTATGCATGCATTATCTCTATATTCATAGACATAGGGTACACCACTTTGTACCCCCAATACTAATTTATGTGTCTTCAAATATTGCTCCCAGTAATCGTGGAAGAAATACTCATGTCATATGATCTACATATACATTTGATCACAATATTTCTGGGCACAAAATGCAAAGATCACACTTATGATTGTACAAAATACTAAATGGAAAGTGAACATCGATTACTAAAACGATAAATGTCCAGGTTGCCTAATGCTTTCAAATATCATTCCTATTGGTGACGACATATTTGTTTCTTCCTAAGATTATGTATTCAATCTCAACCCTATTGAAAATGTCTAATCCTATCACTCACTGTATTATTGCCTCATTTCGTAATGTCTGTATTGATATTTTCCTTTCTACATATTTTCCCCAGTTCATCATTGTGACTGACTCTTCACGTGTGCTGAAATTTACATTCACTCTATAACCAAAACCCTATTGCTACAGAACTTTTGCTCCAAATCCTATACTCGCTCTATTTCCTAAACCAACTGACTACCTTCCTAATCCCACCGACTATCTCAATTTGAGTATATGTTCTCTTCTAAAATCAATCATCCAAGGTGTAAGGTCCAATTACATTGACTATTGATTTATCTGAGACATCTGTGCAGAACGTAATTATAAGCTAAGTATCCCAATCAAGGGCCTAATGTTCTTCTGGGCTTCAAATCTTACCTAGATTTCTGTTTCCATACTTAAATTTCACCTCTATAATCTTATAAATATCGCAGGTTCCCAATACTATTAATCATCCTTCGCAATGATTCGTAACCCAAATTGAACATGTTATTAACCCTAACCATACACTCTTCCCTCAATCTAACTTTGCAGACGAGCAGGGACAGAGATTGTCTTACAATACAGGAATGTAGGGTATCTTCCTCCTGCTGAGAACCTCAAATGTCCATGCAGATTTGATCCCTGGAGAAGATGTAGGCAGCTATGAAGGATCTGAGAGAGCAAATGTCATCTTCCATCACAAACAACCTATCCAGGATGAAGGGTTGTGTCTGAATAAGCCTCTCTATTGTTAATGTAGAGAAGATAGACCAAACCAGGCATGTGTGGAGAGCTTTTCCTGGGTGCCTATGGTTGATATACCATTCTAACATTTAAAAGTGTCACAGGAAGTAAGGGCAGCCTCCATCTCATAGGACTATTGTAAGCAACAGTTACGACAAAGTGGTTGCCAAGGCAATGACCTCAAAGAATTCCTAAAGGAAGTAATCTCACCTCACTTCCTTGGTGATGGAACTCTCTGAACTTGGAATCCGGGAAGCCTGGCACCCAGAGCCAGTCTCAGTCCCAGTCCCAGTGGTCTTATTTTTTTGATTTACCAAGGACAGAGTCAGTCTTTCTTGGTACCTACTGAGATGAGGATGAACAAATGTCAGGAAAGCTCTGAAGAGGAGCCTTTCCTGAGAAAGCAGGTAGTGGCTCACCACTGGCTAGTGACAACTTCACAGATTTGGCCAACAAGACCATATCTGACACAGGACAGGCGATTTCATCAGAACATAGTTTGGCCCACCAGTCAGAGGACACTCCCAATAGTTACAGACCTACTTGGGGAAGGAGTTTCCTTTGTGTGTGTGGGTGTGTGTTTGAGATTTTGTCTCATGTTCTGAGAATAGGTAGGAAAGGCGATTTTTTGGTTTGGAGTGAACTGTTTCTGGTAAGTCGTTTGAAAAGGCCAGTGTTTCTTTGTCTGTGTATCCCACTGTGTCCGTGGTTTTAGATATTAGAAAAGAGAATGAATCATTGGATGTGTCCTGTCTAGACTCAACTTGCCCAATTTATGAATGGACTGCGCCTTGACTTATGGGTGGACAACTCCAACAATCTTCCTAAGTTCCTGTTTTCTTCCTGAATTCTGGCCACTCTCCAGAATAGGCTCATGGTTTTTTGTCCAAAATATGTACCACCTCCAAGGTCTGTGACATGGCCATGTACTGGATAGCTGAAAGAAATGGGAGCATCTCAGAAAACTCAGATATCAGTTTGACCATTAAATTCTAAGTGAAGAAACCCTGCTTTGTGCCTTTTGCTCACCAATTGTTCTGTTGCCCTGAATGTCAGGAAGGTCTTTGCCTCAGGCCACACCATTGTAGAGCCTAAGGAAACAGTTTTCAAATGGAAATGAAAGGGCATCTCCTGTGGCTCTTTGCTTAATTGCTTTGGAAAGGGATGTGTCTGAATCAGCCTTTTGGTCCTGTGTGAGACTGTGGCTTAGATTCTCAGCACCTGATGGATCTAAAGAAGGATCCCATGTGTGCATCCAAAACCAAAATGGACAAAAGAGCAGTCAGTGTGGATGAAGTCTCTCGCATTCCTCTGTAAGGTTCCTGTCCTCCATCATGTGAGAATAGTGATCATTTGGTTCAAATGTGTTCCTCAAAACCCTGCAGAGGCTAGCCCATAAGTGCTTGGTTTTTCTCAACACTCCAATTCACATAAAGAATCTAAAACACACAGTCAGTAGGCCTCAAATTGGAGAAGCAGTGCCATATTAATGGCAGGCCTATTTGATCACTCTTGGTTCACTGGAAGGATGTCCTGGCCACCCTGATTTTAGGCAAATGAGGGGCAGCGGAGGTTATATAGGACACTGTCTTGGGCTGCACCCCTCATGGAAACCTCCAGCCAGAGGTTATGATGATTGTGTAAATGGAAGAAGATTAGTGCCATGTGGAAGTGTTTTGAATTTAATTGTGGATATTTGTGTGACATTTGGACGACATAACAAGGTCTACCTGGGCTTGAACTCTGGTGTGATTTCCCTTATAGACTGAGTTCAGGAACTGATCTCTGAGAAGTATTGCCAAGTATTGTGTTGTGATTTAAGAGGCCATGTATGAGAGTCACCCTTGGAAACTGAGATCTAGCCCCAGAGTGGCTTTCCACAGAGCACTGGGAATTTCAGCCAAGATATCACATGATTTCATTCTAAAGACTTGGCAGCCATAGTTGAGAGTGAAAACACACATGGACCTCATATTGTAGACCTTAATGGGCATGGCATAATGTGACCTTTTGGCCATTCTTTGGGAAGCCTTGCCTGTGAGGGTTCTCCAGAGCTTTCATTGAAATAATCTTGCTCACCATTTACTGGTTCCTGAATGAATTGAAACTCACAGTGCCTCCAACTTCATCATTGAAAAATGTCTAAATAAATACCATGAAATTTTTGAAATTCCCATGACCAGGTGGCACTGGAGAACCTTTGGATGTCCTGTTGCTGATCATGGATGTACCAGACAGTGCCTTGCTTGACTGGGTTTCATGAAAATGGTGTAGAACAGAAGTGCCAGAAAGTTGCAGCCTGCTGAGAAGTGGGCCTAGAGCTGTGGTGGGCAGGAGTGTGATAAAACATCTGTGTTGGAGCAATGTGGATCTTCCATTGGCTTCCAAATGGCTTGTGGATTACATGAAGCAGCCAGCAGACCCTTGTAATTAAAGGCATCTTGTTATATGGAGAGGATTCAGGGCAATGTTCAGAATCAGGTTGCTATGGACAAGGATGCAATGTGGCAAGCTTTGAGGGATAGAAGCGTGGTTGGTGCGTTCTTCTGCAGACTCTGAACCACCAAACATGACAGAATTCCCTCCAGCACTGTGTCTCAGTTGAACTCCTTGAATTTCATGAAGCAAATACCAAACTCCCAGTTCAGCAGCAAAAACCCCACAAAAAGTGGAGAAGGACCAAATGGCTTCACAGTCCAACGGGGAGACACTTAGCCCCCAGAGGCCACAGTTTACCTAAAAAGAAGAAAATCAACAATGCTACTTCATGTTCATTGGAAAATAAGATACCATGTCCTCCACGTCACATAGAGGCAGACCCAGCTTTTATGGTCTCACTACAAAGGAAGCCAATTCTCCTGACAACAACATATTTTTCACGTTCCCAAACTCAGAGGCAGTTGCTCTAAAAGTTTTTAGGCCAGCAGAACTCCATGTTTGTGGAGTGTTTACCCTGTCCCTTACTTTTGGAAACTACTCTACAACCTCCAAGGTTGTGAACTCCTGAGCATTTTCCATTCCAGATATGTATTCACTGATTTTCTATCTATTCTCCTCTAACTCTGTCTTACTTGGGGTGAAGGTAATTTCAAGGCATTGTTCTGGATAAGAGTGGGAGGATATTTGTGCAGCATATATTTGCATACAAATTGGATTCAATTTCCAATTTTCCTTTTGAAATACTGAATCCCTGACACCAACCCATACCTACTAGACTCAGACAACTCATCCTAGTATGATAGAGAGAAATAATCCAAACCTATAGAAATACAAGCAGTTCATTGGAGGCATGTTGTATAGTTGGACTTGCATTTTGCATTATACAAGGTAGGAGTTATAAATCTAGTCAATGTTTAATAGAAAAAGATCTCCATGTGTTTTTAAAGTTAACAAATATGAGAATTCATGTTTCCCTTTCTCTTTAGCCTATTCACACTTGTATATTTATATGCATATATACAATCCTACCAGGTATCACACGTACATCTTTGTGAGGTGGCTGACTTGGCAGATACAAATTGTGAGAAGAGATAACTCCTCCTAAACGCTGTTGGAACTGAAAATTCAACCTATAGGGAGGGTCCTAGTAGAACAACATTATACATAAATTCATGTTCAGTAAAATAAATATTTTTGCATCTGTGGATGATATATATTTACTGATGAATTTCGATTGACATTTATATTGCTACTTTTTAATGTCTGTGAGTGTTTTGTGTGTGTGTGTGTGTGTGTGTGTGTACACTCTCCAGATTTTTCAAAATATGAAATATATGTGTCTAATATACACTCTCTAAATTCATTCATGTTCATGTATGTGGATTTTTAATCAACTTTTCACAAGATTATTCTCAGAAATATTCATCCACCTGAAATACATACTTGTTTCCTAGTACTGAAAACTAACTTCAGGGAATGATGCATACAAATCCTAATTATTCTACAATAACTGACCCAGTCTAACATCAATGCAAGTAGATTCCTATGGGACATGATATGTAATTCTTTATTCATTTGTATTCGACACTGGTACATTATTATTTCTTCAGTTTTTGCACATCATAGGATATACATTTCATCCACAAGTTCACAAATTTGTAGGCATTTGTTTCAAATTTAATCACTTTTTGCTTCAGAACACGTGTATTGTCAGGGTTTCTTTACTGGTATTTTCATGAGTCTTCTTTCCAAACACATTATTTCCATAGTCACTTTTGAAGCAAATCTCACACACTCTTCATGATAAACCAAAACACGAATATTACCATTAGATGTATAACTGCTTGGAATGAATGATTGTATATCAATATACGATTTCCTGTAATTTTTCAGATATTAGATCAATTCATTTTTTAAAGTTGAAAAAAGTTATATTATTTATTCACATTAGGGTCTATTCATGCTTTATCTCTATATTCATAGACACAGGGTACACCTCTTTGTACCCCCGATTCTAATTTTACATCTTCAATATATTTCTTGCAGAAATGGTGGAAGACATACTCATATCACCTGATATACATATACATTTTATCAAAGTAATATTCTGGACAAAAAAATGTAAAGGTCACATTTATGATTGTACCAAAGCCTAAATGTAAAGTGTACATGAATTACTAAAAATATCCATGTCCAGGTTGCCTAATGCTGTCAATTGTCAATCCTATTGGTGACTACATATTTGTTTCTTCCTAATTTATATATTCAAACTCAACCCTGTTGAAAATGTCTAATCCTATCACTCACTTTATACTTTGCCTGATTTCGTAATGTTTCTATTGATATCTGCTTTTCAACATATTTTCCCAAGTTGATCCTAGTGACTGACACTTCATATGTGCTGACATTTACATTCACTCTATAATCGAAACCCTATTGCTAAAGAACTTTTGGTCCAAATCCTATACTCACTCTTCTTTCTAAACCTACCGACTATCTTCCTAATCCTACCGACTATCCCTTTTTGACTGGATGTTCTCTTCTACATTCAATCATCCAAGGTAAAAGGTCCTATGCCATTGTATATCGAATTATCTGAGACAACTTTGCAGAGCATAATTCAAAGCTAAGTATCATAATCAAGGGCCCAATGTCCTTCTGGGCTTCAAATCATACCTAGATTTCTGTTTTCATACTTATATTTCACCTCTATATTCTTGTATATATCTCAGGTTCCCAATACCATTATTCATCGCACAGAATGATTCGTAACCCAAATCAAACCTGTTATTAACCCTAAACATACACTGTTCCCTCAATCTCATTTTACAGAAGAACAGGGACAGAGTAGTTTTTACAATACAGGAAAGTTGGGGACCTTCCACCTGCTAAGAACTTCAAAGGTCCATGCAGAAATGATACCTGGAGAAGTTGTAGGCAGGTATGAAGGACCTGAGAGAGCAATAGTCATCTTCCATGGCAAACAACCTCGTCAGGATGAAGGGATATGTATGAATCAGCCTCTCTCTTCTTATGGTAGAGAAGATGGACCAAACCAGCCCTGTGTGGAGAGCTGTTCCCGGGTGCCAATGGTTGATATGCCATACTACCTTGTGAAAGTGTCACAGGAAGTAGGGGAAGCCTCCATCTCATGGGACCTTTGGAAGCAAGTGTTAGGACAAAGTGGTTGCCAAGGCAGTGACCTCATTCAGTTCCAAAGAAAGTGACATACCTCATTTCCTTGGTGATGAAACTGTCTGAACTTGGTATCCAAAAAGCCAGGCACCAAGAGGCAGTCCCAGTCCCAGTCCCAGTGGGCTCACTTGTTTGGATTTACCAAGGACAGAGTCAGTTTTCTTGGTACCTTCTGATGTGAGGATGGCCAAATGCCAGGAAAGCTCTGAAGACGGACCTTTCCTGAGAAAGCAGGTAGTGGCTCACCACTTTTTCCTGACAACTTCACAGAGTTGGCCAAGGAAACCAGATCTGAGAGAAGACTGACCATTTCAGGGGAACATAGTGTGGCCCACCAGTCAGAGGACACTCTGGATAGTCACAGACCTACATGGGGGAAGGAGGTGCCTTTGTGGGAGTGGGTGTGGGTTTATTGTTTTGTCTCATGTTCTGAGAATAGATGGGAAAGGCGGTTTTTTTGGTTTGGAGTGGACAGTTTCTAGTAAGTCGTTTGACAAGGCGAGTGTTTCTATGTCTGTGTATCCCACTGTGTCCATTGTTGTAGACATTGGAAAAGAGAATGCATTAATGGATGTGTCCTGTGTAGTGTAAATCTTTCCATAATTCAACCTGCCCAATATATGAATGGAGTGCAGCTTGTCTTGTCCATGTGCAACACCTGCTATCTCTCTAAGTTGTTGTTTTCTTCCTGAATTCTGGCCACTCTCCAGAATAGGCTCATGGATTTGTGTCCAAAATATGTACCACCTCCAAACTCTGTGACATGGCCATGTACTGGATAGCTGAAGAGAATGGTGAGCATCTCAGAAAACTCAGATATCAGTGTGACCAAGAAAGTCTCAGTGGAGAAACCCTGCTTTGGTCCTTTTGCTTACTTATTGTTGTTTTGCACTGAATGTCAGGAAGTTCTTTGCCTCAATCCACCCCTTTGTGAAGCCTGAAGTAAACAGTTTTCAAATGGAAATGAATGGTATCTCCTGTGGCTCTTTGCTTAATTGCTTTGGGAAGGGATGTGTCTGAATTAGTCTCTTGGCCATGTGTGTGGCTATGACTTAGATTCTCAGCACCTGATGCATCTAAAGAATGATTCCATGTGTGCATCCAAAACCATAATGGCAATAAAATCATTCATTATGGATGAAGTCTCTTGCCTTCCTCTGTTAGGTTCCTGAACTCCATCAAGTGAGAATAGGGATTCTTTGGGTCAAATGAGTTCTTCAATTCCCTGCAGAGGTGCTTGGGTTTTCGCATAACTCCAAATCACATAAAGAATTGATACCTGAAATCAGTAGGCCTCAAATTGGAGAAACACAGAAGTATTAACGACAGGCTTATTTGATCACTCTTGGTTCACAGAAATGGTGTCCAGGCCACCCTGACTTTAGGCAAATGAGGGGCAAGCAAGCTGATTTTGGACACTGTCTTGGCTTTTCTCATGACTCCAATTCACATAAAGAATCTAGACCCCACAGTCAGAGAGCCTCAAATTGGATAAGCGGAGCAGTGTTAAGGGCAGGCCTATTTGATCACTCCTGGTTCACAGGAAGGGTGCCCAGGCCACCCTGAAGTTAGGCAAAAGAGGTGCAAGAAGCTTATTTTAAACATTTTCTTGGGCTGCACAACTCATGGAAAACTCCAGGGAGAGGTTAAGATTAGTGTCTATATGGAAGAAGAATAGGGCCATGAGGGAGTATTCTGGTTTTAATTGTTTTCATTTGAGTCGCGGTTGGAAGAGTTGTCTGGGTCCACCTGGACTTGAACTCTGGTGTGATTCTCCTTATAGACTGAGTTCTGAAACTGACCTGAGAGAAGTATTGCCATGAATTGTGTTGGGATTTTAGGAGGCAAGGCATGAAGTTGCCATTGGAACCTGAGATCTAGGCACAGGTTGGCTTTCCACAGAACACTGGGAATCTCAGCCAGGATATTACATAATTTTATTCTGAAAGACTTGGCATGCATTATTGAGATTCAAAACACACATGGACCTCGCTTTATAGACCTCAATTGGCCTCGCTTCATGTGACTTTTTGGCCACTCATTGGGTAGCCTTTCCTGTGAGAGTACTCCAGAGCTTTCCCTGAAATTAGCTTCCTAACCCTTTAATGGTTCCTGAATGAATTGAAACCCACAGTGCCTCCAACTTCATCCGTGAAAAATTGCTAGATAATTACCATGAAATTTTTAAAATTCCCATGACCAGATGTCACTGGAGAACCTTTGATGTCCTGTTGATGATCATGAATATACCAAACAGGGCCTTGATTGACTGGATTTCATGAAAATGGTGTAGAACAGAGATGCTAGTAAGTAGGAGCCTGGTGAGTAGTGGGCCTAGAGAACTGTTATGCAAGTGAGTGATAAAACATCTGTGGTGGGGCCATGTGGATCTTCCATTGGCTTCCAAATGGCTTGAGACTGACATGGTGCAGCCATCAGACCCATATACGTAAAGGCATATTTTTATATGGAGAGGTTTAAGGGCAATGTTCAGAATCATGTTGCTATTGTCAAGGGGGCAAGCTACGTGGGATAGAAGCCTGGTTGGTGCATTCTCCTGGAGACCATGCCCACCACAGCTGACAGAACTCCCTTCAGCACTGTTTCCCATTTGAACTCGTTGTATTTCATGAAGCAAATACCAAACTCCCAGTGCAGCAGCAAGGAACACCAGGATATTTGGAGGATGACCAAGTTGTTTCACAGTCCACACGGGGAGACACTTAGCCCTCAGTGGCCACAGTTTACCTACAAAGAGAGAATTCAGCACTGCTGCCTCATTTTTATTGGAAAATAAATAACCATGTCCTCCAGGTCACATAGATGCAGATCGAGCCTTGATTGTCTCACTACAAATAAAGCTAAAGCTCCTGAAAACAACATATATTTTAAGTGCCCAACCTCAAAGGCAGGTTCTCAAAAAGTCTTTAGCCAGCAGAGCTCCATGTTTGTGGGGTGTTTACCCTGTCCCTTACTTTTGGAAACTCTTCTACCACCTCCAAAGATGTGAAATCTGTAGCATTTTCCATTCCTGATAGGTATTCACAGATTTTCTAACTCTTCTCCTCTAATTGTGTCTTACTTGGGGCGAAGGTAATGTCAAGGCATTGTTCTGGAGGAGAGTGGGAAGAATTTTCTGTAGCACATATTTGCATACACATTGCATTCAGTTTTCTATTTTCCATTCAAAATACTGAATCCATGACTCTAACACATACCCGACCAGACTCTGACTACTAATTCTAATATGATGGAGAAAACTAACCCAAACAGAATAGAAATACAAGCAGTTCAGAGTAGGCCTGGTGTATTGTTGGACTTGCCTTTTGCATGATACAGAGTTGGAGTTATGAATCTAGTCGATTTATTGTTGAAATAGTTGTCCATGTATTTTTAAGGTTAACAAATATGTGAATTCCTGTCTCCCTTTCTCTGTATTCTTATATGCACATATAGATTCCGACCTGGTACCACACGTACATTCTTGTGAGGTGGCTGACTTGGCAGATACAAATTGTTAGAAGAGATCACTCCTACTAAACCTGTTGGAATTGGATATTCAACATATGGGTGAGCTTGCTAGTTGAACAGCATTATACATAAATCCATGTTCAGTAAAATTCATATTTTTAGATCTGTGGATGATATATATTTTATAATGAATTTTGATTGACATATATATTGCTACTTTTTTGTCTGTGTGTGTTTTTTGTATATATATATATATATATATATATATATATATATATATATATATATACACTCTCCAGATTTTTCAAAATATGAAATATATGTGTCTTATATACACTCCCTAAATTCATTCATGTTTATGTATGTGGATTTATAATCAACTATTCACAAGATTATTCTGAGAATTATTCATCCACCTGAAATTTGCCTAATGCTCTCAAATGTCAATCCTATTTGTGCCTACATATTTGTTTCTTCCTAAGATTATATATTTAAACTCAAACCTGTTCAAAATATCTAATCCTATCACTCACTTTATACTTTGCCTGATTTCGTAATGTCTCTATTGATATCTGCTTTCCTACATATTTTCCCCAGTTCATCATTGTGACTGACTCTTCACCTGTGCTGACATTTACATTCACTCTCTAATCAAAACCCTATTGCTAAAGAACTTTTTTTCCAATTCCTATACTCACCCTTCTTCCTAAAAGTACTGACTATCTTCCTAATGCTACAGACTATCCCTTTTTGACTGGATGTTCTCTTCTACATTTAATCACCCAAGTAAATGTGGGGTGAGCTTCAGAGGAGGAGACCACCAACAGACTATCTCATGCAACATCAAAGGGTTTTTTGGGTGTCCAGCATGCTGGGACTCAGAGATCACTTGAATAGAGCAGATAGCCCTGATAGCTTAAGTAGAGCTTATATACTTTCCCTGAAGAGGGCAGGGAAGGAATTTTATTGATGGGTCAGGGCGAGTGGGTGGTTTGCGTGCAACTGGGTGAGGGAGTACATTCTGCAGTTGGGCAGTTGGGGACAGAACATTCTGGGAACAATATTTGCAAGCATTTCTCAAGATTTCAACAGTGTTGTGTTAAGCATACAGAAAAACAAGAAGTGACAAGTACCTATTTTATTAACCTTTAATTCCCCACTTCTTCTTCTGGCTACTTTTAATCATAAAAATGATGATTGGAGGGTGTCACATTCTATGTCTGCTAGTGGGGTATTACCATAAGTTTAACTCGTCTAATTTGAGCCTGGAGAAAAGAAATTACACGGTTGAGCAAACAGGGTTTTATAGTTAGCAATAATATGAGGGTTATTATTGGACCTGCCAGGGTTGATAAAAACGTAGTTAACCAGGAGGAGTGTGTGAACCAAGACTCAAGCCACCCTTTTTGGGCCTCTCTCTCTTGTTGATGCTCTTCAAGGTGTCTTTTAAATTTACTCATAGATTTTATTACAACTCCAGTATGGTCAGCATAAAAACAACATTCTTCCCTCAATGCAGCACAAAGGCCCCTTCTCTAATGAAGAGGAGGTCCAACCCTCAACTGTTCTGTAAAACAACTTCAGAGAGAGAGGTTAAAGATTCATGCAAAGCTCTGAAGGAGGTTTCTAATATCTTAGTTTTGCTCTATTGCTGCTTCTAATTGGGTCATTTATTGTGTCCCATGGACAATGGCAGTGGTTCCTGTGCCCACCCGTGCAGCAACTCCTATTCCTAATAGAATGTCTAAAGTGAGGGATACATGTTCCAAGTGGAATCAGTTGTTTGCCCCCCCTATTTGATCTTCAAATAACCTGCATCATGATAGAGCACTCTGGGAAACATCTGCACCATTTCAAAATTAATCAAATCTGTTGACCATTTCATGAAAACATAAACAATGTTTAAGTATATAGAATTATGCTGTTGTAGGGACAGACAAGACAAGGCACCTAAGATAGCACTGAAGATAGGGAAAAAAGTCCTATTTTGTTGCAACCGGATTCAGAGGGCATTGCTTCTGTTGTAATCAATTAATCCCCTGAAACTCAAGTTTAGGTAGTTTCAGAATTTTTTACCCAACATATAAGGGATGGGGCTCAGAAGTTTACAGTCTGCAGAAGTTCAAAAAAGCAGTATTTGTTTCTGATTTTTCCTCTGTTCTGGGCAAGTTAAATTTTCAAGGACACATGGGAGGGGGAGAGCTTTTTATTCCTTTTCTTATTTTCCCCCTGCCAGCTGTTACAACGGAGCCCAGTTGGTAATTTCTTTATCTTAGAAATGTAGCCATTTCTGTGAAGCCCCAGCTGAAGGCCAGAGGCCTTGTTCACATATTTTGTGAAAAACTAGTTAGGGGTTGTCTAGCTTAGAAGTACTGAATTTTTTAGCCAGTGGCCAAGTAGAACAGGGCAATACGAAAAGAGAAAGTTTATCTACATTGAACTCTTTATAGAAACTCTATGCTGAAAGTTCTAAAGTCAGCCATGGTGAAGACTTCTGGAGAAGGACATTTAAGACTTTTCTGAGGGCCTGGTAAAGAGGGGGAATACGGGGAAGGTGGGGCTGAGAGAAGCTCCGAGGATCTAAGAATGAGGAAAAAAATAAATGTAAAAGAATAATTGGAAAAGGGTTTGGGAATTTCCTAGCAACAAAACTTCAGCAGTAGAACAGGTAGAGCAGAGCAGAAAACGGGATTGAGTATCCCAAAATCCTGTGAGAGACTTTAAATTTTAGTAACCTGTTTTCAGTGATGACAAAGCAACTTTAATGGCCATTTATATTACATCTTGGATAAGGGTCTGAGAGCTCTCCTCATCTCGTTTGAGCTTTGGGTTAGCTGGAAAGAGGACCTGGTGGGACCCGGTGAGGGCACTGACAGGAGAAGAGAGGAATGAGTCGGTGGAGGGGTACCTCAGTACCTGCTACCTCAAAAGTGGGCAATTGTCTGAGAACTGGTGGAGGTTTGGGATTCTGATCTAGTAATTGGAGGGGAGAAATCAGGTTGCTGAGGTGGGAGTGACAGCAGAGAGTCTGGAGCAGAAGGCTGAGGATAAAAATCTATTGGAGAAGCATAGTTCAGGATGTGAGTGAAGGAAGGAAAAGGCTTCCACATAGGGGAATCTCTTTTCACCCTTTTGAGCACTTGCAGAAGTTAAAAAGGTCACGCAAAATTTGAGGATTTAGAGACCCCTCTGGGGGCCATCCTTTTTCTGTTGTCTACTTGGTAATATGGCCAATGATGTGTACTGAATTTGATGAAGTATTGGGGTTCCATCAGGCAGCCCCTGTATGCTCACATCTCCATGACATACAGAAGAAGTCGGCTTTTCCCCCACACAGCCGTTACTCTTTGTGACTTTGATAGTTTGCAGGGCAAACATAGTAATCTAGGCTAGCCAACCTGCATCTGGCTCGCGTGTCCCTACATCCATAATGTTTGTTTCCATTATCTATGGTACGGAAGGGATTTAATGGTATTTTAGTGGGATTTTCTTCATCAGGGATATCCCAATAGAAAAGACCTATGGCCAGCTGACAAATGTCTGGGTGGAGAGATGGCCACCAGGTCCCTAAGGGGGCTGTATGCGAGATAGATTATACTCTTTTCCAGTAGGATTTGTGATCAGCCATCGCTGCTTAACAGGCTGATGAGGGTTAGGACTACTTGTGGCCAAGGGGAGAGTATATAACCTTATCCACATGGCGAATACACAATTTGAAACTGTTACCAGTCTTTTCCAGTTTTCAGAAAGATTCTGGACAAGGAGCAGGCTTGAGATGAGAGGCATGGATCCAGGAAGTGATTCTGTATACCTTTACCACTGTAGGTGTTATAAGTAGCACCTGGTATCGTCCTTTCCAGCGGGGTTCCAGGGATGACACCTGATGTCATCTTACATAGATGAAGTCTCTTATTTGATATGGATGTGGAATCCCCTGGTACACAGTTTGGTAGGCAGTGGCCAGCTATTTTCAGAGGTATCACTGAGTTCTTTCAAGAGCTTTAAGTCTGTCAAGCAAGAGGGTGTGAAAAGGATCCTTAGGTCTTACAGTTGGGCTTAGGACTCTTACTGGATGAGGGCCACCATAGAGAATTTCTCAGGGGGTAAGGTTACTCAAAGAAACAGAAGGATTTTTTCTTGCATGAAACATTGCATAAGGCAGGAGCATAGTCCAATCTTTTATGCTGGTCTCTAAGCTTAATTTCTTTAAGGTCTCTTTAATGGTTCTATTCATTCTTTCTACTTGTCCTGAACTCTGGGGTCTATAAGCACAATATAACTTCCAGTTAATCCCCAGGTTCCTGGCTAACCCCTGACTTACCTGGGCCATGAACATCGGTCCATTATCAGATCCTATTACCGCCTTAGCTTCCTCCAATGGTAGAGAGGCTTAGTCAGCAGCAGGGGAATCACTTAGAGTGTGTTGTGTGTTAGGGGACGAGGGCAGGGGATAAGGAGGGGAAGAAGAGTCCAGCAGAGTCAAATCTTGTGACTCAGGGAGAACAGAGGGTGGAGGAGGAGGAATAGGTGAGGGTTTGAGAGATCATGGGGGAAGGAGTATGAGCAGAGGCATGGGCAAAGAAAGGCTTCACCCATGGAGGAGGAGATTTGCAGAGGTCCTGCAAAGTTAAGATATATGGCTGTTGATCAGGATGGCTATGTGGCCCTGGCTGAAAGACAATATCTCTGACTTTTTAAATTAGTGGGAAGTAGAAAGATCTTTCTAGGGGCCATACGACTCCAAAATGGGCCATTCTGAGGCACAGAGAGTCTGCCAGGTCCAGCGTTTTACTAAAAAAAGAAAGATTCTGAGCCCTTAAGCGGACTTTTGTTCAGTGATCAAGGGTCAGGGACAGAGGCATTGAAGTGCTCTGTCCCATAATGAAAGGTACACAAACAGTAAAAGCAAAGACACATGACACAGATAAGACAAGACCATAAAGACAGGCAATGGACGTCCAACATTGAGACCAGGAATGTGTAGCCGGCAAAACCCGATAGGATGGCAATACCGAATCTAAAACAAAATATCACTGAGTCGAGGAAACAATTGTTCCTTGATTCTCCGAGTCCTCTGCGGGGTCCCCGAGGGAGGTGCCCTGTGTCTCTGTGACACGTCTCTCAGCCACCGTTGGAGAGACCCCAGGCTCTTCATCGCCAGCAATTTTGCCAAGCCCTAACATGACACCTGAAACCAGAAAGAGGCGCGTTACTTGCTCCGAGAGGAGCCCGTTGGGGTCTCTCATCCGCCACTGCCGGAACTCGGTGGAACCTCAATATGTAAAGGTCAGGCGAGTGTCAGAGGAAGAGACTACCAAGAGACTGTCTCATGCAACAGCAAAGGGTTTTTTTGGGTCCAGCTTACTGGGGCTCACAGCTAACTTAAATAGATCAGAGAGCTCTGAGAACAGCTTATGCAGAGCTTACATACATTTCTTGGAGAGGGAAGGGAGGGAAGTTTACTGATGTGTAAGGGTGAGTGGGCGGTTCACATGACACCGAGTGAGGCAGTACATTCTGCAGTTTGGCACTTGGGAACAGTACATTCTAGAACAAGATTAGCAAACATTTCTCAAGATTTCAACAGTGTTTTGTTAAGCATACAGAAAAACAGGAAATTACAAGTACCTATTTTATTAACCTTTCACTACCGACTATCCCTTTTTGACTGGATGTTCCTTCTACATTAATTCATGCAAGGTAAAAGGTCCTATGCCATTGTATATCGATTTATCTGAGACATCTCTGCAGAACGTAATTCAACGCTGCGTATCCCAATCAAGGTCCCAATGCCCTTCTGGCCTTCAAATCATACTTAGATTTCTTTTAACATACATATATTACACCTATATATTCTTATACACATAGCAAGTTCCCAATACCATTATTCATCCAGCACAATGATTTCTAACCCAAATCAAACATGTTTTTAACCATAATCATACACTGTTCCCTCAATCTAACTTTATAGAAGAGCAGGGAAAGAGTTGATTTTACAATACAGAAATGTAGGGAAACTTCCACGTGCTGAGAACCTCAAAGGCCCATGCAGAAATGATCCCTGGAGAAGATGTAGGCAGCAATGAAGGACCTGAGAGACCAAAAGTCATCTTCCATGGCAAACAACCTGGTCAGGATAAAAGGTTGTGTCTGAATCAGATTCTCTTCTTAATGTAGAAAACATGGACCAAAACAGGCCTGTGTGGAGATCTATTCCTGGGTGCCTATGGTTGATATACCATTCTAACTTGTGAAAGTGTCACAGGAAGTAGGGGCAGCCTCAATCTCATGGGACCCTTGGAAGCAACAGTTAAGACAAAGTGGTTGCCAAGACAGGGACCTCATTCAGTTCAGGAAGGAAGTGACCTCACCTCACTTCCTTGGTGATGGAACACTCTGAACTTTGGATCCAGGAAGCCAGGCACCCAGAGCCAGTCGCAGTCCCCTTCCCTGTGGTCTCACTTATTTGGATTTACCAAGGACAGTCAGTCTTTCTTGGTACCTTCAGACGTGAGAAGACCAAATGCCAGGAAAGCTCGGAAGCGGGGCTTTTCTTGAGAAAGCAGTTAGTGGCTCACCGTTGGCTCCTGAGAAGTTCACAGAGTTTGCCAAGGAGACCAGATCTGAGATAGGACAGGGTTTTTTGGGGGAACATATTATGGCCTACAAGTCAGAGGACACTCCGGACAGTGAAAGACCTACTTGGGGGAAGAAGGTGCCTTTGTGGGTGTGGTTGTGGGTTTGTGGTTTTGTCTCATTTTCTGAGAATAGGTAGGAAAGTCAGTTTGTTTCGTTTGAAGTGGACTGTTTCTAGTAAGTCGTTTAACATGGCGAGTGTTTCTCTGTCTGTGTATCTCACTGTGTCCGTGGTTGTAGACATTAGAAAAGAGAACTCATCAATGGATGTGTCGTGTCTAGTAGAAAGCTTCTCAGCATTCATATTGCCCTATTTATGAATGGACTGTAGCTTGCCTTATTGATGTGCAACACATGCTATCTTCCTAAGTTCCTGTTTTCTTCCTGAATTCCGGCCAATCTCAAGAATAGGCCTATGGTTTTGTGTCCAAGATATTTACCACCTCAAAGCTCTGTGACATGGCAATGTACTGGATAGCTGTAGGGAATGGAGAGCATCTCAGAAAACTCAGATATCAGTGTGACCAGGAAAGTCTCAGTGGAGAAACCCTGCTTTGGGCCTTTTGCTTACCTATTGTTCTGTTGCCCTGAATGTCAGGAAGGTCTTTGCCTCTGGCCACCCCTTTGTGAAGCCTGAAGAAAACAGTTTTCAAATGGAAATGATTGGGCATACCTGTGGCTCTTTTCTTAAGTGCTTTGAAAAGGGATGTGTCTGAATCAGCTCCCTGGCCCTGTGTGTGGCTGTGACTTAGATTCTCAGCACCTGATGGATCTAAAGAAAGTTCCCATGTTTGCATCCAAAGGAAAAAAGGTCAAAAGAGCAGTCATTGGGATGAAGTCTTTCGACTTCCTCTGTAAGGTTTCTGAACTACATCAAGTGAAAATAGGGATTCTTTGGGTTAAATGAGTTCTTCAAAACCTGCAGAGGCTAGCCCATAGGTGCTTGGTTTTTTCATGACTAAAATTCACATAAAGAATCTAAACCTCACAGGCAGTAGGCCTCAAATTGGAGAATTGGAGCGGTATTAATGGCAGGCCTATTTGATCACTCCTGGTTCACAGGATGGGTGTCCAGGCCACCTTGACTTTAGGCAAATGAGGGTCAAAGGAGCTTATTTTGGACACTGTCTTGGTCTGCGCCCCTCATGGAAACCTCCAGCCAAATTATAATGAGTGTCAATATGGAAGAAGATGAGGGCCATATGGGAGTGTTTTTGTTTTAATTGTGGTAATTTGTGTGGTAGTTGGAAGAGATGACTGGGATCACCTGGGCTTGAACTCTGGTGTGATTCCCCTTAAAGAATGAGTTCTGGATCTGACCTCAGAGAAGTATTGCCGTGAATTCTCTTGGGATTTTACTAGGCCACACGTGAGAATCGCCTTTGGAAACTGAGATCTAGGCCCAGGATGGCTTTCCACAGAGCTCGGGGATTCTGAGCCAGGATATCACATGATTTAATTCTTAAAGACTTGGCAGCCCTAGTTGAGAGTCCAAACACATATGGACCTCACATTGTAGACCTCAATGTGTCTGGATTCATGTGACCTTTTTGCCAGTCATTTGGAAGGCTTTTCTGTGAGTGTTCTCCAGAGCTTTCATTGAAATGAGCTTCCTCACCATTTAATTGTTCCTGAATCAATTGAAACCCACTGTGCCTCTAACTTCATTTTTGAAAAATGACTAGGTTAATACCATAAAATTTTTGAAATTCCCATGACCAGGTGGCACTGGATAAACTTTGGATTTCCTGTTGCTGATCATGAGTGTACCAAAGAGTGCCTTGATTGACTGGGTTTCCTGAAAATGGTGTAGAACAGAGATGCCATTAATTTGGAGACTGCTGAGTAGTGGGCATAGAGAAGTGGACTGTAGGTGGGTAATAAATATTTTTGGTAGGACCACCTGGATCTTCCATTGGCTTTGAAAGACTTGCGACTGACATGGTGCAGGCAGCAGACCTTTATATGTAAAGGCATCTTGTCATATGGAGAGGTTTCAGGGCAATGTTCAGAATCAGATTGCTATAGTCAAGGGGAAAGCTATGTAGGATAGAAGCCTGGTTCGTACATTCTCTTCACGACCCTGACCAACCACACATGACAGAACTCCCTCCAGCATTTTGTCCCAGTTGATCTTCTTGTATTTCGTGAAGCAAATACCAAACTCCCAGTGCAGCAGTAAGAAACACCGTGGAAAGTGGAGGATCACCAAATGGCTTCACAGTCCACACAGAAAGACACTTAGCTCCCAGTGGCCACAGTTTACCTACAAAGGGAGAATTCAGAACTGCTCCCTCATGTTCATTAGAAAATAAGGACCATGTCCTCCAGGTCATAAAGATGCAGAGCCAGATTTCATGGTGTCACTACAAACGAAGCTAAATCTCCTGACAATTACATATATTTCTTGTTCCCAACCTCAGAGGAATTTTCTCAAGAAGTCTTTAGGCCAGCACAGCTCCATGTTTCTGGATTGTTTACCCTCTCCCTTACTTTTGGAAACTGTTCTACCACCTCCAGTGTTGTGAACTCCTGAGCATTTTCCATTTCACATATATATTCACAGATTTTCTAACTCCTCTCCTCTAATTGTGTCTTACTTTTAGCGATGGTTATGTCAAGGCATTGTTCTGGATGAGAGAGGGAAGATTTTTGTGTATCACATTTTTGCATACACATTACATTCATTTTCCTTTTTCCATTTGAAATACTGAATCCCTGACACTAACCCAAACCCTACTAGACTCTGACTACTAATCCTAATATCATGGAGAGAAAGAAACCTAACCGAATAGAAATACAGGCCTTTCATAGGAAGCATGGTGTATACTTCCATTTGCCTTCTGCATTATCAAGAGTATGTGTTTTAAATCTAGTCAACTTTTTATTGTAATACTTCTCCATGATTTTTTAAAATTATCACATATATAAATTTCTGTCTCCCTTTCTCTGTATCCTATTCAGCACATGTATTTTTTTATGCATATATATAATATCCTACCTGGTATCACACAGACATTCTTGTGAGCTCCCTGACTTTGGAATATAAAATTGTGAGAACAGATGACTCTCCCTAAATAATGATGGAACTGAAAATTCAACCTATGGGTGAGCTTCCTAGTGAAAAACACTATACATAAATCCATGTTCAGTACAATGAATATTTTTGGATATGTGGATGAATTATATTTCATGATGAATTTCGATTGGCATATATATTGCTAAATATTAATGTGTGTGTGTGTGTGCGTGTGTGTGTGTGTGTGTGTGTGTTTGTGTATATTTTTTTTTTAATCTGGAAAAAATATATATGTGTATATATATATATATATATATATATATATATATATACATATATATTATATGTATATATATATATATATATATATATATATATATTCTCCAGATTTTAAAAAAAATATGAAAAATATGTGTCTTATTATACACTCCCTAAATTCATTTATATTCATGTATGTGGGTTCAAAATCCAATTTTTACAAGATTATTTTCAGCAATATTTATACACCTGTAATACATATTGGTTTCCTACTACTGAAAACTAAGTTCAGTAGGTGGTGCATACAAATCCTAATATTTCTACAGTACCTGACCCAGTTTAACATCAATGCAAGTAGATTGCTATGGGACATGATGTGAATTTTGAAGTTCATTTTTACTCAAAACTGGTACATTACAATTTTTTCAGTTTATGCACATCATAGGATATATTTTTTTCATCCACAACTTCACAAAATTATAGGCATTTGGTTCACTTTCATTTACTTACTACTTCAGAACACATGTATTCCCACATGTTTCTTTACGGGTCTTTTCACTAGACTTCTTTCTAAACACATTATTTTTGATTCCATAATCAGTTTTGAAGCAATACTCACTCTTCACGATAAACCGTAACCCTAATATTACCATTACATATATAACTGGTTGGAATGATTGTATATCTATCAATATAAGATTTCCAATATATTTTCAGATGCAAACTCAATCCATTATTTAAAGTTGGAACCAGTTATATACTTTATTCACAATATGGTCTATTCATGCAACATCTCAATATTCATCAACACAAGGTACACCTATTTGTATCACCAGTACTAATTTATAAGTTTCCAGAATATTACTCCCCGTAATGGTGGAAGAAATACTCATGTCACCTTATCTACATATACATTTTATCACGGTAGTATTCTGGACACAAAATGCAAAGGTCACACATATGATTGTACCAAAGCCTAAATGGAAAGTGACCATGGATTACTAAAAACATCCATGTCCAGGGTGCCTAATGCTCTCAAATGTCAATCCTATTGATTACTACATATTTGTTTCTTCCTAAGATTATATATTCAACCTCAAGCCTGTTGAAAATGTCTAATCCTATCACTCACTTTATACTTTGCCTGATTTCCTAATCTTTCTATTGATATCTGCTTTCCTACATATTTTTCCAAGTTCATCATTGTGACTGTCTCTTCACATGTGCTGACATTTACATTCACTCTCTAACTGAAACCCTATTGCTAAGAACTTTTGGTCCAACTCCTAGACTCACTCTTCTTCCTAAACCTACTGACTATCTTCCTAATCCTACAGACTATCCCTTTTTGACTGGATTTTCTCTTCTACATTCAATCATCCGAGGTACACGGTCCTATGCCATTGTATATCAATTTATCTGAGACCTCGGTGCAGAACATAATTCAAGCTAAGTATACCAATCAAGGGTTTTGTTGCCCTGAATGTCAGGAAGGTCTTTGCCTCAGGCCACCCCTTTGTGAAGCCTGAAGAAAAAATGTTCAAATGGAAATTAATAGGCATCACCTGTGGCTCTTTGCTTAATTGCTTTGGAAAGGGATTTGTCTGAATCTGCCTCTTGGCCCTGTGTGAGGCTGTGGCTTAGATTCTCAGCACCTGATGGATCTAAAGAAAGATCCCATGTGTGCATTCAAAACCTAAATGGCAAAAAGAGCAGTCATTGTGGATGAAGATTCTTGCCTTTCTCTGTTAGTTCCTGACCACCTTCAAGTGAGAATAGGGATCCTCTTGTCAAATGAATTCGTCAATGCTCTGCAGATGTGCTTGGGTTTTCCCATGACTCCAAATCACATAAAAAATCTATACCTGACATTCAGTAAGCCTCAAATTATAGAAACAGAACGGAATTAATGGCAGGCCTTTTTGATCACTCCTGGTTCACAGGAAGGGTGTCCAGGCCACCCTGACTTTAGGGAAATTAGAGGCAAGGGAGCTTATTCTGGAAACTGTCTTTGGTTGCGACCCTCATGGAAACTTCCATCCAGAACTTTTGATGAGGGTCTTTATGGACGAAGATGAGGGCCATGTGGGAGTTTTTTTGTTTTAATTGTGGTCATTTGTGTGGGGGTTGGAAGAGATGACTTGGTCCACCTGGGCTTGAACTCTGGTGTGATTCCCCTTAGAGCCTGAGTTCTGGAACGTACCTCATAGAAGTATTGAAATGAATTGTGTTGCTTTTTAGGAGGCCACACATGATTGTCACCCTTTGAAACTGAGATCTAGGCCCAAGGTGGCTTTCCACAGAGCAATGGGAATCTCAGCCAGGAAATCACATGATTTTATTCTGAAAGACTTTGCAGCCATTGTTGGCCCTCGGAAGCAAGAAGGAGTGGCCATACTCATATCAAATAAAATCAACTTAAAACCTAAGTTAATCAAAAGTGATAAAGAAGGACACTATATACTGTTAAAAGGCACCATTCACCAACAAGACATAACAATTATCAATTTGTATGAACCAAACAATGGTGGTGCAAAGTCATAAAACAAACTCTCCTCAAGTTCAAGAGTCATATAGGCTATAACACAATAATTACGGGTGACTTCAGCACACAACTCTCGCCATTGGACAGATCCTCTAGAGAAAATCTGAATTAAGAAACTATAGAACTCAATAGCACAATCAATAACCTAGACTTAACCAACATATATAGAACATATCAAACATCATAAAGTGGATACATGTTCTTCTCAGCAGCACATTGGTCCTACTCAAATATAGACCATATATTATGCCATATGAAAACTCTTAGTAAATATAAAAGTATGGAGATAATACCATGCACCATATCTGATCATAATGGAATGAAACTTGAAATTAATGATTGAAGAAGGAAGGAAAAATTCTACATCACATGAAAAATGGACAATGTTACTGAATGATCAATGGGTTACAGAAGACATAAAGGAGGAGATAAAAAATTTCTTAGAGACAAATGACAATACAGACACAACATACCGGTTTCTATGGGAAACAATGAAAGCAGTTTTAAGAGGGAAATTCATTTCTTGGAATTCTTTCCTCAAAAAAAGAAAAAAAAACAACAAATAAATGATCTCACACTACATCTCAAAAACCTAGAAAAAAAAGAGCAAAACAACAAATGTAGTAGAAGACAAGAAATAATTAAAATTAGAGGAGAAATCAACAAAATTGAAACAAAATATTGAAAAAATAAAAGTTGGTTCTTTGAAAATAATTAAATCGACAGGCCCTTAGGCATGCTAATGAAAAGAAGTAGAGAGAGAACTCAAATTACTAACTTATGAGATAAAAAAGGCAATATCACAACAGACACTACAGAAATACAGAAGATAATTAGAAAGTATTTTGAAACCCTATATTCCAATAAAACAGAAGATAATGAAGATATCGGTAAATTTCTTATGTCATATGATCTGCCCAGATTGAGTCCGGAAGACACACACAATTTAAATAGACCAATAACAAAGGAAGAAATAGAAGAAACCTTCAAAAGACTACCAACCAAAAAAAGCCCTGGACCAGATGGTTATACAGCAGAGTTCTAAAAAACGTTCAAAGATGAATTAATACCAATACTTTTCAAGCTATTTCAAGAAATAGAAAAAGAAGGAGTTCTTCCAAATTCATTCTATGAGGCCAATATCACCCTGATCCCAAAACCAGACAAAGACACTTCAGAGAAAGAAAACTACAGATCAATATCTCTAATAAACTTGGATGCAGAAATTCTCAATAAAATCCTGGCAAATAAAATACAAAAGCATATAAAAAAATTGTGCTTCATGATCAAGAGGGATTCATCCCAGGGATGCAAGGCTGGTTCAATATACGGAAATCAATAAATGTAATCCATCACATCAATAGACTTAAAGAGAAGAACCATATGATCATCTCGATAGATGCTGAAAAAGCATTCTACAAAGTACAGCATCCCTTTATGTTTAAAACTCTATAAAAACTAGGAATAACAGGAACTTACCTCAACATGGTAAAAGCTTTATATGCTAAACCTCAGGCTAGCATCATCCTAAATGGAGAAAAACTGAAGGCATTCCCTCTAAAATCTGGAACAAGACAGGGATGCCTTCTATCACCACTTCTATTTAATTTAGTTCTTGAATTACTATTCAGAGCAATTATACAGACAAAGGAAATTAAAGGCATAAAAATAGGAGAAGAAGAACTTAAATTATCGCTATTTGTGGATGACATGATAATATATTTAACAGACCCAAAAGGGTCTACAAAGAAACTGCTAGAGTTAATAAATGAATTCAGCAAATTGGCAGGATATAAAATCAACACGCATAAATCAAAGGCATTCCTGTATATCAGCAACAAAACTTCTGAAATGGAAATGAGGAAAATCACTCCATTTACAGTATACTCAAAGAAAATAAAAAACTTGCGAATCAACCTAACGAAAGAGGTGAAAGATTTATACAATGAAAACTACAGAACCCTAAAGAGAGAGATAGAAGAAGATGTTAGAGGATGGAAAAATATGTCCTGTACATGGATAGGCAGAAATAACATCATCAAAATGGCGATATTACCCAAAGTTCTGTACAGGTTTAACGCGATGCCAATCAAAAACCCAATGGCATTTCTTGTAGAAATAGATAAAGTAATCATGAATTTCATATGGAAAAACAAAAGACCCAGAATAGCGAAAGCAATTCTAAGCAGGAAGTGTGAATCCAGAGTTCAAACTGTACTACAAAGCAATAGTAACAAAAACAGTGTGGTACTGTTATCAAAACAGGCAGATGGACCAATGGTACAGAATAGAGGACACAGAGACAAATCCACAAAATTACAACTTTCTTATATTTGAAAAAGGGCCTAAAAGCATGCAATGGAAGAAGGATAGCATCTTCAACAAATGGTGCAGGGACAATTGGAAATTCATATGCAACAAAATGAAACTGAATCCCTTTTTCTCACAATGCACAAAAGTTAACTCAAAATAGATCAAGGAGCCAGATATAAAATCAGAGACACTGCGTCTGATAGAAGAAAAAGTTGGCTACGATGTACATACTGTGGGGTTGGGCTCCAAATTCCTTAATAGGATACCCATAGCCCAAGAGTTCATAAAAAGAATAAACAAATGGGACTTACTTAATCTAAAAAGTTTTTTCTCAGCAAGAAAAGCATTAAGAGAGGTAAATAGAGAGCCTACATCCTGGGAACAAATTTTTACCCCTTACACTTCAGATAGAGCCCTAATATCTAGAATATACAAAGAACTCAAAAAAATTAAACAATGAGATAACAAATAACCCAATCAACAAATGGGCCAAGGATCTTAACAGACACTTCACAGAGGAGGACATACAATCAATCAACAAGTACATGAAAAATTGCTCACCATCTCTAGCAGTCAGAGAAATGCAATCAAAACCACCCTAAGATACCATCTCACTCCAGTAAGATTGGCAGCCATTATGAAGTCGAACAACAATAAGTGTTGGTGAGGATGTGGGGTAAAGGGTACACTTGTACACTGCTTGTGGGCCTGCAAATTGGTGAGTCCAATATGGAAAGCAGTATGGAGATTCCTGGGAAAGCTGGGAATGGAACCACCATTTGACCGAGATATTGCCCTTCTCAGACTCTTCCCTGAGGATCTTAATAGAGAGCAGTATAAGGATACTGCCACATCGATGATCATAGTGGCACAATTCACAATAACTAGACTGTGGAACCAACCTAGATGCCCTTCAATAGACGAATGGATAATAAAAATGTGGCATCTATACACAATGGAGTATTACACAGCACTGACAAATGAAAATATCATAGAATTTGCAGGGAAATGAATGGCATTAGAATCGATTATGCTAAGCGAAGCTATCCAATCCTTAAAAAACAAATGCCAAATGTTTCCTTTTATATAGAGAGAGCAAATAAGAACAGAACAGGGAAGAAGAACATGAGAAAAATATTAAAACTAAACAGAGATGAGTGGGTGGAGAGAAAGGGAGAGAGAAGGAAAATCATATGGAAATGGTAGGAGACTACTCAATGTTACACAAAATTACATATAAGAGGTTTTGAGGCTAAAGAGGGGAAAACAAGGGAGAGAATTAAACAACAGCAGATGAGGTAGAGAGGGAAGATGGGAGGGGAGGGGGAATAGTAGGGGATAGGATAGGTAGCAGAATACAACAATAACTAGTATGCTATTATGTAAAAACGTGAGTGTGTAACTGATGTGATTCTGCGATTTGTATTTGGGGTAAAAATGGGAGTTCATAACCCAATTGAGTCAAATGTATGAAAGATGATATATCATGAGCTTTATAATGTTTTGAACAACCAAAAAAAAAGAATTGAATTTCCAATATTTGAGTCATTTAACAACTTTATTTTTTAATAAAATTGTGTTTTATTTGTTATCTTACTTGCTGGTATCTGCCTTTCAGTTTTAAAAAACTATGTGCTGTAGCCATTCATCCATGTAGTATGTAACAGAAAATTTTGAGTGTCTCAGTATAACCAGATTGGCAAGACATCAAGGTTTCCTTCACAAACAAGGTGAAGGCTTTGCCATTAGAAATTTAATATTCTGCAAAACATTTTTTTTAACTTTCCAATTAAATTTCCAAAAAAATTTAGAAAAAGAAGAATCTAAACCCCACAGTAAGAAGGCCTCAAAGTGGAGAAGTGGAGCATTTACGGCAGGCCTATTTGATCACTCCTGGTTCACAGGAAGCGTGTCCAATCCACCCTGACGTTAGGCAAATGAGGGGCAAGGGAGCTTATTTTGGGCACTGGTTTGGATGTGCCCCTCATGGAGAACTCCATCCAGAGGTTATGATGTGTGTCTATATGGAAGAAGATGAGGGCCGTGTGGGAGTGTTTTGGTTTTAATTGTGGTCATTTGTGTGGTAGTTGGAAGAGATGACTGGGTCCACCTGGGCTTGAACTCTGGTGTGATTCCCCTTAGAGAATGAGATTTGGAACTGACTTCAGAGAAGTATTGCCATGAATGTTGTTGGGATTTCAGGAGGCCACGCATGAGAGTCGCCCTTGGAAACTGAGATCTAGGCCCAGGGAGGCTTCCCAGAGAGCACTGGGATACTCAGCTAGGATATCACAGGTTTTATTCTGAAAGACCTGGCAGCCATCGTTGAGAGACAAAACACACATGGACCTCACATTGTAGACCTCAATGGGCCTGGCTTCATGTGACCATTTGGCCACTCTTTGGGAAGCCTTGCCTGTGAGAGATCTCCAGATCCTACATTAAAATGAGCTTCCTCAACATTTAATGGATCCTGAATGATTTGAAACCCACAGTACCAACAACTTCATCTGTGAAAAATAGTTAGATAAATACCATGAGTTTTTAGAAATTATCATGACCAGGTGGCATTGGAGAAACTTTGGATGTCCTGTTGCTGATCATAAGTATACCAGACAGTGCCTTGATTGACTAGGTATAATGAAAATGGTGTAGAACAGAGACGCCAGTTAGTTGGAGCCTGCTGAGTAGTGGGCCTAGAGCAGTGGTGTGCAGGTGTGTGATTAAACATCTTTGGTGTGGCCATGTGGATCTTCCATTGACTTTCACATGCCTTGAGACCCACACGGTGCAGCCAGCAGACCCTTCTATATAAAGGCATCTTGTTATATGGAGATTTTTCACGGCAATGTTTAGAATCAGGTTGCTATGGTCAAGGGGCAAGCTATGTGGGATAGAAGCCTAGTTGGTGCATTCTCATGCAGACACTGACCCACCACACGTGACAGAACTCCCTCCAGCACTGTGTCCCACTTGAACTCCTTGTATTTCGTGAAGCAAATACCAAACTCCCAGTGCAGCAGCAAGAAACACAATGAAAAGTCGAGGATGACCAAATGGCTTCACAGTCCACATGGGGAGACAGCCCCAGTGGCCACAATTTAGCTACAAAGAGAGAATTTAGCACTGCTGCCTCATGTTCATTGGAAAATAAGAAACCATGTCCTCCTGGTCACATAGATGCAGACCTAGCTTTGATGGTCTCACTACATCGGAAGTTAAAGCTCCTGACAACAACATATATTTCAAGTGCCCAAGCTCAGAGGCAATTTCTCAAGAAGTGTTTAGGCCAGCAGATCTCCATGTTTGTGGAGTGTTTACCATGTCACTTTCTTTTGGAAACTGCTCTATCAACAACAAGTTTGTGAACTCCTGAGCATTTTCCATTCTAAATATATATTCACAGATTTTCTAACTCTTCTCCTCTAATTCTGACTTACTTGGGGTGAAGGGAATGTCAAGTCATTGTTCTGGAAAAGAGAGGGAAGATTTTTTTGTAGCACATATTTGCATACACATTGGATTCATTTTCCAATTTTCTGTTTGAAATACTGAATCCCTGACATTAACCCATACCCTACTAAACTCTGACTACTAATCCTAATATAATGGAGAAAAATAACCCAAACAGAATAGAAATACAA